>NC_084758.1:19147034-19162034 GCF_033978785.1 Entelurus aequoreus
AGCGTAAAAAGAAGCGAACCAATATTAAGTTGTAAAAACCGTAAGATTCCAGTCTTCAAAGATAAAGACGTAATGCCAAGATGATTTGTGGTATCTCACATCTTTCTTAATTCTAGTGTAAAAAGAAGGCGACGTCTGCTAAATATTTGTGCCGACTTGACGTCACATGACTTTTTCTTCTTCATTATAGTCGAGTATGCACGGTCAAAAGGGACGAAATAAGATAAATACATCTTTAAAACATTTAGTGTGTCGTAATTAAATACACTTTCAATGGAATACATTATTGTGTTGTTAAAGGTGTCATTATTATATTTATTGCGAAAGTAAATTTCAATATTTAATTATTTCATGATTTAATTAATAATTTTGAGATGTATTTAAATTAGAGATGTCCGATATTATCGGCCGATAAATGCGTTAAAATTTAATATCGGAAATTATCGGTATCGTTTTGGGTTTTTTATCGGTATCTGTGTTTTGTTTTTTTTTGTTTTTTTTATTAAATCAACATAAAAAACACAAGATATACTTACAATTAGTGCACCAACCCAAAAAAACCTCCCTCCCCCATTCACACTCATTCACACAAAAGAGTTGTTTCTTTCTGTTATTAATATTCTGGTTCCTACATTATATATCAATATATATCAATACAGTCTGCAAGGGATACAGTCCGTAAGCACACATGATTGTGCGTGCTGCTGGTCCACTAATAGTACTAACCTTTAACAGTTAATTTGACTCATTTTCATTCATTACTAGTTTCTATGTAACTGTTTTTATATTGTTTTACTTCCTTTTTTTTCAAGAAAATGTTTTTTATTTATTTATCTTATTTTATAAAATTTTTTAAAAAGGACCTTATCTTCACCATACCTGGTTGTCCAAATTAGGCATAATAATGTGTTAATTCCACGACTGCATATATCGGTTGGTATCGGTATCGGTTGATATCGGTATCGGTAATTAAAGAGTTGGACAATATCGGAATATCGGATATCGGCAAAAAGCCATTATCGGACATCCCTAATTTAAATATTTCAGTAAGTAATTCTAAAGCCATTTTGTTGATTATTAATCTACTTGGTCATTTTATGATTTAATTATTTATGTCATGATTTATTTAAATTTGTATGTAATATTTTAGTCAGTTATGGATTTGATTATATGATTTAATTAAATATTTCATGATTTAACTAATTATATCATGATGTAATTATTTGAGTATTTGTTTAATCAGTAATTACATATTCAATTAATTATTTAATTGTTGATTTAAATATGATTTAATCAATCATGTCATAATTTAAGGATGTGTTTGTTTCAATGTGAGAACAATTATTTGATTAATTATTGATTTAAATAAATTCCATGATTTAATTAATTATTTAATACTGTTTTAATGTGTCTGGGGGGGCCAATGTGTATGTGTATAAATGATATGTACACATTTCGCTGTAAAAATCTTCTGTACAGTTTGTGTGTTTGGGTCCTTTTTTTTCCAGTAAACACTAATACCAAAAGTCACAATGTCCGTTATGACAGACCACCTCAAAAAAACGGAATGGAATTTTACAGTTTTTTACTGAAGGGCACACCCAAAATGTGCATTAAAATAAAGAAAGTGGCATTTACAATATTAACTATGAACAATAAAACACTGAATATCAACAACATATGAACGCTGCTCCTCTTTTTACTTCTCAGACCAAGCAAAACACAACAAAAATGTGAAAAAACAGCAAAATATGAATGCAAAGTGGAGTAAACACCAACAATATGATATATTACGATATAAAAATTGGCTTACGCATCCGTCTTAAAGGTCTTGAAAAAAATGATGTACAACTTCTCTTGTTGCATTTTATTAAATGTTTGGGTAGAATTTTATCCAACAAAACCAGTTTTCTTTGAAGTAATATCGAAAAAGTATCAGAGCTGTTTATCTATTTTATGGAGGAATGTAGTTAATCATAGAACTGGCACCCGATGTTATTAAAAAAGGATTTATTGTGAAGCGAGAATCGATTCTGAATCGAATCGTTACCCCCAAGAATGGAATCGTATGGCGTGGCGCCCAAAGATTCACAGCTCTAATGTATACATTTTATACTTCGTATTAGTTCTGTAATGTGAAAATGCGACAACGTTTTTTTTTAGGTGAGGAGAACATTCCAAACTGGTGATGTCACCGTCAAAGCATGGAGATATGGCACCACCTTGTGGAACGTTTACACCAGGGGTGTCCAAAGTGTGGCCCGGGGGCCATTTGCGGCCCGCAGGTAATTTTTTAACGGCCCCGTGGCACATTCTAAAAATACGATGGAAAAAAAACAAAAAACATAAAAGTGGTATAAAAGGGCAAACAGGTGAAATGTAACAAGAAAATGTTGCATTATTTACTCTAATAACACAAAGCTGCCATGCAGGCTGTTTCTTTCTTTAAAAAATAATAATGAATCAAAATCAATGTCATTATGAATTATTGACCTATTCAAGGCTCCATTTACTTCACATTAAATATTCCACTTTGAGATATTTTGGGAGGAAAATGTTTCATATTTTTTGGTTGCCATTTAAAAAATGAAGTTTTTTAAAGAAGGGCCTAAAGCGAACAAACAAAAAACATAAACAACAATAAAACTTATAATTGACGGATAGATCTGAATTTGATCTTGAGACTATTGTGGTAAAAGTAAAAAAAAAAATGTTGGATTAATTTTTTTAAACTTTACTTAACAGTACTCTTTTGGATCCGCCAATAATTTTAGTTTTTTTAAGTGTCATTGCTCAAAAAATAATGAATTAAAATCAATGTTGTTATGAGTTATTGACCTTTTTAAGACTCCAATTATTATATAATCTCAAATATTCCACTTTAAAATGTTATTGGGGGAAATTATTGCATATTGTGTGTTTTCCTTGACAAAAATGGCATACAACTTAAATCTTTGAAAGCGTTTTATTGACAGATAGACCTAATGTTGATCCAGAGATTTAAACGTTGAATAATAATAATAATAATACTAAATAATGACACATTTTTAATATTTTTTTTGACCAAAACCTTTTGGGGTCCCCGGGATCAAGCCTGAGTGGAGGCTTGATGTATATTTTTTATACATATATTGTATTGGTTTTTAAAATAAAAAAATATCAAAATGGCCCCTGCTTGCTTTGATTTTTCAGTGTGCGGCCCTCAGTGGAAAAAGTTTGGACACCCCTGGTTTACACTAAAAACACAACAAATCCACAATTATAGTCAATAATTCCCACCAAGAGAGTCATACTGGTGTAAAGTGTTGTCATTTTTATATCATCTTATAACGGCTGCCACTGATTGTTTCTTTAATCATCTGGTAGAGATGTGACTTTGTGAACTTTTGAACGGCTCTTTTAAGTAAAGGATGCTCGTTGTTGTCACGCTTCTCAAAAAAAAAAATATATATATATGGCCCAAAAGGGATTTTATTTCAGCAGAAGTTCAATTAATACCAATTAAAAGTTCAGGATGTTTTTGCTGTATTTTCGAGCATAAAGCAATATATATATATATATATATATATATATATATATATATATATACTACAACAAAATATTTGCCGCTGTGGCTCTTCTGCAAGGATCCTTCTGCATTGTAACCATGAAGAGCTTTTTCAAATACAAATGACCTTGATGGCAAAACAAGACAGAGAAGAGAACACGCTGTATTCCATCAGCTGAGTGGCCAAAGGCATTCATATATATATATATATATATATATATATATATATATATATATATAATTTTTTATTATTTATTTATTTTCGTGACATTGTGCAACATTTGTGTTTATTTTTCCAAGGTTGTTTTTGGTCCTTATGTTTCATTTTTGTCCTACCGCACAATCCCTATATATATATATATATATATATATATATATATATATATATATATATATATATATATATATATATATATATTTGCACCCTCAGGAAGAGGTGCTTTAAGACATGGCTAGCTAGCTAACGTCCATCCGGAGTCTGCAGTGTTGTAGCTACTTCTAAATCACTAATCCTCGTCTCCATGGCGACGAATAAAGTAAGTTTCTTACAAGTGTCATCCCTGCAGGACGAGGAATAGCTAAACATGCTTCACTACACGCCGTAGGAGGATACGATAGCTCACCGCTAACAGCAAGCTAACGCTCCTGAATGTAAACAAAATGGGTGGATCTACACCTAACATCCACTGTAATGATACCAAGTACAGTAGCGTATCTACCGTATTTTTTGGACTATAAGTCGCAGTTTTTTTCATAGTTTGGCGTGGGTGCGACTTATACTCAGGAGCGACTTATTTGTGAAATTATTAACACATTACCGTAAAATATCAAATAATGTTATTTAGCCCATTCACGTAAGAGACTAGACGTATAAGATTTCATGGGATTTAGCGATTAGGAGTGACAGATTGTTTGGTAAACATATAGCATGTTCTATATGTTATAGTTATTTGAATGATTCTTACCATAATATGTTACGTTAACATACCAGGCACGTTCTCAGTTGGTTATTTATGCCTCATATAACGTACACTTATTCAGCCTGTTGTTCACTATTCTTTATTTATTTGAAATTGCCTTTCAAATGTCTATTCTTGGTGTTGGCTTTTATCAAATACATTTCCCCAAAAAATGCGACTTATACTCCAGTGCGACTTATATATGTTTTTTTCCTTCTTTATTATGCATTTTCGGCCGGTGCGACTTATAGCCCGAAAAATACGGTAGTCGATACTACATCCTTGGACACATGAGGACTTTGAAAATGACCAATGTATGATCCTGTATCTACTTGATATCGGATTGATACCCAAATTTGTGGTATCATCCAAAACTAATGTAAAGTATCCAAACAACAGAAGAATAAGTGATTATTACATTTTAACAGAAGTGTAGATAGAACATGTTAAAAGAGAAAGTAAGCAGATATTAACAGTAAATAAACAAGTAGATTAATAATCTATTTTTACAGCTTGTCCTTAATAATGTCCATCCCATCCATCCATTTTCTACCGCTTATTCCCTTCGGGTCGCGGGGGGTGCTGGAGCCTATCTCAGCTACACTCGGGCGGACTGTACGTGTCCTTCAGCTGTCAGAAATGATGATGGACTTTCAAGAGCCCTTTCCCGCTTCCTTTTGAAGACTTTACACCGAGTAAATTGAATGTAAATTCCAAATTGGCTCGTCTCAAGGGGGATCACACATCTCATCCATTTCCCTCCGCCATGCTAATTGCCCCTAATTAGCTTCTCCGTGTTGCAGCTTCGCGTTAAAATATGTTTTTTTTCTCTCCAGTTTGGAGCTTATGTGATGAATCCAGAAGAAGAGACAAAGGTGATCTACTTGCACGCACTCACATCATCATTTTGAGGTGAGTCGTGGGTCGGGATGCGCTGCTGTGGTGGTTTTGCTATCACTTATTTCCTGGCACCACCTCCCCCGGTGCAGGAATAAGCCTTCATTTCCAGGGACCTCTCCCACTGGGAACACACTCTATGCATGTGTGTGTGTGTGTGTGTGTGTGTGTGTGTGTGTGTGTGTGTGTGTGTGTGTGTGTGTGTGTGTGTGTGTGTGTGTGTGTGTGTGTGTGTGTGTGTGTGTGTGTGTGTGTGTGTGTGTGTGTGTGTGTGTGTGTGTGTGTGTGTGTGTGTGTGTCCTGCACTGCAAAAACTGAAATCTAAATAAGATTAAATATCTCAAATAAGGGTGATATTTGCTTATTTTCTGTCTAAAATAATTCTTCTCACTAAGCAGATTTTATGTTAGAGTGTTTTACTTGTTTTAAGGGTTTTTGTCCTAAATCAGGGGTGTCCAAAATGTGGCCCGGGGGCCATTTGCGGCCCGCAGCTCATGTTTTACCGGCCCGCGGCACATCATTCTGAAAATACTAAAACTTTTTTTTTTTTAAACATTAAAACGTGGAAAAAAAGAGCAAATATGTGAAATGCAACGAGAAAAAAAGTTGCATTGTTGACTCTGAAAACTAATTTTTTTTAAATAATTTTTCCAAAAAATAATGAGTCAAAATCAATGTTGCTATGAATTATTGACTGATTTAAGGACAAAAAGGACACAAATACAACAAACAAAAAAAAACACGAAAAACATGAAAATTATTTTTAAAAATACATACAAATTATATACTAACACTAATTATACTAATTATTATATTCATTGTTATTATAAATATACTAAACTAATTACACTATACACTACAGTTCAAAAGTTTGGGGTCACATTGAAATGTCCTTATTTTTGAAGGAAAAGCACTGTATTTTTCAATGACGATAACTTTAAACTAGTCTTAACTTTAAAGAAATACACTCTATACATTGCTAATGTGGTAAATGACTATCCTAGCTGCAAATGTCTGGTTTTTGGTGCAATATCTACATAGGTGTATAGAGGCCCATTTCCAGCAACTATCACTCCAGTGTTCTAATGGTACAATGTGTTTGCTCATTGGCTCAGAAGGCTAATTGATGATTAGAAAACACTTGTGCAATCATGTTCACACATCTGAAAACAGTTTAGCTTGTTACAGAAGCTACAAAACGGACCTTCCTTTGAGCAGATTGAGTTTCTGGAGCATCACATTTGTGGGGTCAATTAAACGCTCAAAATGGCCAGAAAAAGAGAACTTTCATCTGAAACTCGACGGTCTATTCTTGTTCTTAGAAATGAAGGCTATTCCACAAAATTGTTTGGGTGACCCCAAACTTTTGAACGGTAGTGTATATTATCTGAAGCTGATATAGAGATTTAAGTGTTGAATGTAAAAAAAAAAAAATACAAATAAAAGCATGACCATTTTATGAGTGGGGCACTTTTGGATCCCCAAAAATTTTAGTGGAATTAAAAAACACCTGTCTTTGCTAAAAAAAATAAAAAAATAAATTCAAATAAATTTTGCTATGAATTATTGATCTATTTAGGGATCAAATTACTTCACATCAAATATTCCACTTTGAATACTTTTTGGAAAAAATATTGTATATTTTGTATTTTTGCCCCAAAAAATTGGGTGACTTATTTTTAACCTTTTTTGAGACTGAAACCCTTCTGGGTACCTAGGACCTAACTTGAGCGAGCCCCAAAAGTTTTAAAAAAAAGTGCATATTGTATTGGTTTTGAAAATGAAGAAAATATCAAAATGGCTCCCCGTGTGCTTTGATTTTTTAGCGTGCGGCCCTCAGTGGAAAAAGTTTGGACACCCCTGTCCTAAATGATCTCAGTAAGATATTACAGCCTGTTGCTGAGATTTGATGACCTATATTGAGTAAAACATGCTTGAAACTAGAATATCCACTGTTGTGTCATCAACACTCACAAGTATAAAACTACTTTTTTAAAGTAATCATTTCTTATTTCAAGCATGAAAAAAAAAATCATGATTTTAACACAAATGTGTCTCATAATTAAAACAGATGGACTTTGCTGTTTTATTTTCAATGAAACCATGGAAAACACGTACTCATATAGTAGTACAGTTGGCACAGTACAGTAAACTGACTATTTAAACATTTAACATTTGACATTTCAAACAATTTTGAACAGAAATAGTTCATGCACATTCAGATAAATTCTTCAAAATTACAATTAAAATTTTTTTGGCCGGGAGCCGGGCTGTATAATTGCGCACTAATTGACTGAAAGAGCACGCACTTGGCGTGATGATGTCATGTTATCCATGGAAAAATGCATTTTTAGACCATATGATTTGCCTGAGCGGCTAGGAGACCCCGAGAGTAACAAGCGGTTGCCTTGTTGCCTTTCCGTTAAGAACAATAAATTTGTTTTAGTATAAGTTTGCTGGTTTCAAGAAATGTAATGCCGAGCGAATATCATTATGTCAAAATAATGGCACTAGCATTTACTTCATTTAAGAATATTTTTCAACATATTGAGCAAAAAGCTCTCATTTTTTTCTACCAAGAAAAGTGCACTTATTAGTGAGAATATACTTATTTGAAGGTATTTTTGGGTTCATTGAAGCTAATTTTGCTTGTTTTGGAAAGTATTGACAAGCCGAATTTTCTTGTTCTATTGGCAGATAATTTTGCTTAATTCAAGTAAAATACCCCTAATTTTTTATTTTATTTTTTTCTTGTTTTTGAACACTGACTTTTTGCAGTGTGCAGACTCCCTTTAATGCCTGTAAAAGAAGGTAAAGCTGAAATATCTGTAAATAAGAACATGAGGTGTTCATGTGGAGTACGCATACTTGCCAACCCTCCCGTTTTTAGCGGGAGAATCCCGGTATTCAGCGCCTCTCCCGACAACCTCCCGGCAGAGATTTTCTCCCGACAAACTCCCGGTATTCAGCCGGAGCTGGAGGCCACGCCCCCTCCAGCTCAATGCGGAACTGAGACTGAGTGGGGACAGCCTGTTCTCACGTCCGCTTTCCCACAATATAAACAGCTAGCCTGCCCAATGACGTCATAACATCTAGGGCTTTTAGAGAGTAGAGTGCACAACTGCGCACACAACAAGGAGACGAAGCAGAAGAACGAGGAAATTACAGACATGGCGACGCCGTCGACGAGCAAGATGAAGAAATACGCTTGCAAGTTCCAAAACAAATGGAAACAAGAATTTCAGTTCATCCAGGACAGTTCGAAGGGGAAGGCGTATGTTACCTGTAAATTTTTTAGAACAGACTTCTCCATTGAACACGGTGGCCGAAATGATATACTCATCATGAACGGAGAAGTTAAACAGGACAATACTGCCATCTAGTGGATAGCCACCGGAACACTGAAATTCAAGTATTTTTTTTTTTTTCTATGTAAATAAAATAAATATATATATATACATATATATAGCTAGAATTCACTGAGAGTCAAGTATTTCATACATATATTTATACATATATATATATATGTTAAAGAGGTTCATTTAGCCTACTAATGTGTATTTATAAATAGTTGATTTATATAGGCTAGTAAGGTAAAGTTTTGTACCTGACCAGAAGCAAGATAGCCAAAACTTGTCAGGTACAAAACTTTACCTTACTAGCCTATATAAATCAACTATTTATAAATACATATATATATATATATATATATATATATATATATATATATATATATATATATATATATATATATATATATATATATATGTATAATACTCGAGTTCGTGAATTCTAGCTGTAAATAGCCACGCCCCCAACCACGCCCTCCCGATATTGGACGTCTCAAGGTTGGCAAGTATGGGAGTACGGCATTGATTTGAGAGGAGGCCTTTATTGTACAGGTGAGAAGAAAAGATGAATGTAGACGGATATATTCAAATATTGGGTGTTATTGTGATTAAATAGAGGGAATAACGCATGTGTGTTTAAAGTAGTACCGGTACCAACATGTATTCCAATACTTTTTACTTTTCTAAATAAAGGGGACCACAAAAATTGCATTATTGGCTTTATTTTAACAAAAAATCTTAGGCTACATTAAACATATGTTTCTTATTGCAAGTTTGTCCTTAAATAAAATAGTGAACATACAAGACAACTTGTCTTTTAGTAGTAAGTAAACAAACAAAGGCTCCTAATTTAGCTGCTGACATATGCAGTAACATATTGTGTCATTTATCTACCTATTATTTTGTCAACATTATTAAGGACAAGCGGTAGAAAATGAATTATTAATCGACTTGTTCATTTACTGTTAATATCTGCTTACTTTCTCTTTTAGCATGTTCTATCTACACTTCTGTTAAAATGTAATAATCACTTATTCTTCTGTTGTTTGGATGCTTTACATTAGTTTTGGATGATACCGCAAATTTGCGTATCAATCCGATACCAAGTCGTTACAGGATCATAATCAAAGTCCTCATGTGTCCAGGGACATATTTCCTGAGTTTATAAACATAATATACATTTTAAAAAAACAAACATAGATTTTGTGATGCTAAAAAATATCGATGTAATCATAGTTGTATCGACTAGATACGCTCCTGTACTTGGTATCATTACAGTGGATGTTAAGTGTAGATCCACCAATGGCGTTTGTTTACATTTTGTCGCCGGTGAGCTACGGTGTGTAGTGAAGCATGTTTAGCTATTCCTTGCCCGGTACTTTTTAGAGGCGGTATAGTACCGAATATGATTCATTAGTATGGCGGTACTATACTAATACCGGTATACCGTACAACCCTAGTTAGAAGTAAGGCATACATTTGAGAGGAGGCCTTTATTGTACAAGTAATTAAGTGAGAACAAAAATGTGTTTAAAAAAGCTAGTTTTAACCAAATTAATGCAATAATGTTTGTGCACGTAAACATGCAGCAGGGGAGGGATTCTTATGGCGAGAGGAAGGTGGTTTAACCCTTTCGCAATGCAGTCTGCTGAAAATTATTGAAAGCGCCACTCGACATAGCGACGGACGCTGTGGTCAAAGTTGCCAGGAAACACATTTTTAAGATATTCAACACTCTGCTGTCGTCTGGCGGCTAAAGTGGATCGTTACACTAATTTGTCACGTTTCGTGTATCAGGTAAACCTCGACGGATGGGGCCGTACGAACCCCCTTCCTACTGTACCGAGTATGTGTCGTTGGGCTTAGGGTGGGATGGGGGGGCCCTCTTGTAAATACTAAGACGGGCGGTATAGCTCGGTTGGTAGAGTGGCCTTGCCAGCAACTTAGGGTTCCAGGTTCGATCCCCGCTTCCGCCTTCAGTCGTCTGTTCCACCTGTTCATATGCAAAGACCGCCAACCCCCACAACTTCGTGATGCCTGGCTCGAGTGGGATATTTCCACATCCCATCAGTAACCTCGGTCATTCTCCCCGGAGAGAGAGCGGAGAGGAAAGTCGGCCATTGATCCGGTGGTGTAGCGCGCTGCTCTTCTCTTGCACACGGGTCAATGAAATCCCCCCCCCCGGCTTTTCTCTACGCTTTCATCAGTTGCTGCCGGTCCTGGGCCATTGGTCCGCCTTCAGCAGGAAGTAATCAGTGTGCGACAGGAAGAACGTGAGCACACTTTGAAGCTTTTCAGGTGGAATTCTTTCCCATTCTTGCTTGATGTACAGCTTAAGTTGTTCAACAGTCCGGGGGTCTCCGTTGTGCTATTTTAGGCTTCATAATGCGCCACACATTTTCAATGGGAGACAGGTCTGGACTACAGGCAGGCCAGTCTAGTACCCGCACTCTTTTACTATGAAGCTACGTTGATGTAACACGTGGCTTGGCATTGTCTTGCTGAAATAAGCAGGGGCGTCCATGATAACATTGCTTGGATGGCAACATATGTTACTCCAAAACCTGTATGTACCTTTCAGCATTAATGGTGCCTTCACAGATGTGTAAGTTACCCATGTCTTGGGCACTAATACACCCCCATACCATCACACATGCTGGCTTTTCAACTTTGCGCCTATAACAATCCGGATGGTTCTTTTCCTCTTTGGTCCGGAGGACACGACGTCCACAGTTTCCTAAAACAATTTGAAATGTGGACTCGTCAGATCACAAAACATTTTTTACACATCTTAGATGAGCTCGGGCCCAGCAAAGCCGGCGGCGTTTCTGGGTGTTGTTGATAAATGACTTTGGCTTTGCATAGTAGAGTTTTAACTTGCACTTACAGATGTAGCAAACAACTGTAGTTACTGACAGTGGTTTTCTGAAGTGTTCCTGAACCCATGTGGTGATATCCTTTACACACTGATGTCACTTTTTGATGCAGTACCGCCTGAAGGATCAAAGGTTCGTAATGTCATCGCTTACGTGCAGTGATTTCTCTAGATTCTCTGAAGCCTTTGATGATATTACAGACCGTAGATGGTGAAATCCCTAAATTCTTTGCAATAGCTGGTTGAGAAATGTTGTTCTTTAACAATTTGCTCACGCATTTGTTCACAAAGTGGCGACCCTCGCCCCATCCTTGTTTGTGAATGACTGAGCATTTCATGGAAGCTGCTTTTTATACCCAATCATGGCACCCACCTGTTCCCAATGAGCCTGTTCACCTGTGGGATGTTCCAAATAAGTGTTTGATGCGCATTCCTCAACTTTCTCAGTCTTTTTTGCCACTTGTGTCAGCTTTTTTGAGACATGTTGCAGGCATCCAACTCCAAATGAGCTAATATTTGCAAAAAATAAAGTTTTCCAGTTGGAACATAAAATATCTTGTCTTTGCAGTCTATTCAATTGAATATAAGTTGAAAAGGAAATGCAAATCATTGTATTTTGTTTTTATTTACCATTTACACGACGTGCCAACTGCACTGGTTTTGGGGTTTGTATTAGCGAGGAGTACATGGCGGTGGCTCGCAAATATGGAAGAAGCAAGTACATGTTTGCAGCCGGTATTTTTTTAAAAAAGGACGTTTATATGGTTGCTGACTTTACCAAAGGGGTGAAATATCTTCGCAAGGACAGACAGAAATTGCAATCGCTCGTGTGAATTAATGAGAAGCAGCTTGCAGGTGATAGCGTTGCATTTGTGAAAAGGCTCACCGTTTACCGTATTCCCCTAACCCAGGGGTCGGCAACCCAAAATGTTGAAAGAGCCATATTGGACCAAAAAAACAAAAACAAATCTGTCTGGAGCCGCAAAAAATTAAACGCCATATTACATGTGTCATGAGATATAAATTTAATTAAGAGGACTTAAAGGAAACTAAATTAGCTCAAATATAGCTACAAATGAGGCATAATGATGCAATATGTACATATCGCTAGCCTAAATAGCATGTTAGCATCGATTAGCTTGCAGTCATGCAGTGACCAAATATGTCTGATTAGCACTCCACACAAGTCAATAACATCAACAAAACTCACCTTTGTGCACTCACGCACAACGTTAAAAGTGTGGTGGACAAAATGAGACAGAAAAAGAAGTGGCATAAAACACGTCCTAGAAAGTCGGAGAAAGTTATGCATGTAAACAGACTATACGGTGAGTTCAAGGACCGCCAAAATAAGTAGGACAAAACGGCGCTCACCAAATACTTGAATCAGTGAAGCATATTTAATATAAACAGTGTGATTTATAACAATTACGGAGGTTTGTGTCATGTTTGTCCTCCTACAGAAACCATACTAAAACAAAAAAATTGATTTTTTTCCCCCTCATCTTTTTCCATTCTTCATACATTTTTGAAAAATCTCCAGAGAGCCACTAGGGCGGCGCTAAAGAGCCGCATGCGGCTCTAGAGCCGCGGGTTGCCGACCCCCGCCCTAACCGGAGTATAAGACGCACCCCACTACATTTTTGAAAAACATATTTCTCCATATAACCCATAGAGTTACAGATACAGTAAATACACTGTGAACTTCATTTAATACATACCTTAAAGGGGAACTGCACTTTTTTTGCAATGTTGCCTATCTTTTACAAACATTATAAGAGACAAGAAGACAAAAGTTGTTTTGTTTTTTTTTGCATTCTAAAAATCATCTCATTTTTGGTGGCTAGTAATGCAGCTAATGGGAGCTAATAAATCACTTTAAAATTGCATTAAAAAAACATCAACAAAACTTTAATTCCCGTTCCCTAACCTGTATAATAACCAAACTGTAGCAAGCTTGATGTGCTGCATGATCAATATTATTGTGACTCGCTCGATTAACCGTTGTGCATTTGGTACAGCTGGCCAGGGGGTGACATTTTTCCCGGTTTATTTTGGGTAAGCCCTCCATTTATATCGACATAGCTCGGCTCCAAGTTCCACATTTGCAGCAGTCACACCGACCCCACTCTCTCGGCTCCCGTCTGCTCCAACGTTCCACTCTCTCTCCGTGCTCGCTCCTATAAGCAGCAGTTCATCCATCCATCCATTTTCTACCGCTTGTCCCTTTTTTGGGGTAGCGGGGGGTGCTGGAGCCTATCTCAGCTGCATTCGGGCGGAAGGCGGGGTACACCCTGGACAAGTCGCCACCTCATCACAGGGCCAACACAGATAGACAGACAACATTCACACTCACATTCACACATTAGGGCCAATTTAGTGTTGCCAATCAACATGTTGCCAGTCAGTTCATCTTCAGTATATTCAGCTTCAAAAAGTATATGGTTGTGAATCCTCATTTGTCCAAAAATAGTCGTCTTTGTCGCCTGTTACCAAGTCTGCCATGATCAGAAAACACAATCGTGTGTTTCCGGAAGTAGGAATACACATTTGTTGCTGGTGGTATGTTGTTGTGGGAACGTGTCACCTTTCTGTCATCTTTTGTTTGGGGGCGGTAAGACCATTAAGGTCTTCATTTTTATTTTTTTTGAGCAGGTGATAGTTTTTTTCTTCCATGCCTTGTGTGTTTCTTTGTTACCGCCCCTTTGTTTTCTGTCCCAGACCTCGCCACTCCCTGAGCCGGGCGTAATCACCAGTGGGTGCTGCAGGTGTGCTTAATTGATAGTTCCATTTCATCACACCTGCACGGGCATGAAAGGCGCTGGCTGATTACACCTCGTGGACGCTGCACTTGGCATTCTCGTTCTGGATTATTCATCACCATTCAAGATATTGTAAGACCTTTTCGCCTTCCTGCCCTGTCTCTTATGTTTGTGACGACAGTATGTTACCCGTTGCAGTATTTCTTTCGCGGTGCTGTTTTGTTCCTTTTATGCGCCATAGTCTTTTGTTGCCTGCCCAAGTTTTGGCCCTTAGTTTCTGACTTGAGCAATACAGACACTTTTTGTGCATCTTTGGACCTGCTAGCCTTTTGGAGAGTTTCTGGTAGAATTTCTGGTAATGCATACAATAACCAAAAATAGGGAGATATTGTTCATATTACAAACCCCAAACCCAGTGAAGTTGGCACGTTGTGTAATTCGTAAATAAAAACAGAATACAATGAATTGCAAATCCTTTTCAATTTATATTCAATTGAATAGACTGCAAAGACAATATATTTAATGTTCAAACTGGTAAAATGTGTTATTTTTTGCAAATATTAGCTCATTTGGAATTTGATGCCTGCAACATGTTTAAAAAAAATCTGGC
>NC_084758.1:19167034-19342034 GCF_033978785.1 Entelurus aequoreus
AAGAATGACGGATTGAAAAAAAAAATCATGACTAAAGATCTCGATGATCCAAAAAGCCCCCAATCAATAAAGAGTTAAAAATAAATCACTGTGTGTCAAAATAAATGTTTTCTACTTTCACCACTTAATGTACAACACTAAACTTCAACTTCAGATCTGTCTGTAAATTATAAGTTTTATTATTTTTTGAGCAATGACTGTTCTAAAGTAAAAAACTGTATTTGTGTTATTAGTGTCGATATTGCAACATTTTCTTCTTACATTACACCCGTTTGCTCTTTTATTCAGCTTTTTACGTGTTTTTTTTGGTCATAATATTTTTCAAGTGTGCCGCAGGCCATGAAAAAAAATAGTTGCGGGCCACAAATGGACCCCGGCCACACTTTAGACACCCCTGCCTTAGAGTATATTGGGGACTTTTTTTGTCCATTCTAATTTTTGTCGATTTTTGTATTTCACTATTTTTATTTCTTTCATACACTGCGGAATAATTTTTAGCCCACTCGAGTAGCGCCTGGATGAAAAAAAGTCCTGAAAAACATTTTGAATTCATTTTTTTCTATTTTTTGCGTACATCTCTCAATAGACTTCAGTCCTAACTAAAAACAAATTGCAAAAATGTGTGACATTACAATATGAAAGCCAAAAAAAAAGATGAATAAATAAATAAAAATAACAAATACAAAAATTAAACAACTTTTTCTTTTTTTGACACAATTAAAACACTAAATAAATTTAAAAAAAAACACATGTCATGTGTTATTTGATTTTAACCTTTTGAATGTCTATTTAAAGTAGTTTTTGTGTATGTTGAATAATTTGCATAAGATGAGTTATCCAAAAAGCCCCCAATCAATAAATAGTTAAAAATAAATCACTGTGTCAAAATAAATGTTTTCTACTTTCACCACTTAATCAAACTTCAACTTCAGATCCGTCTGTAAATTATAAGTTTTATTATTTTTTGAGCAATGACTGTTATAAAGTAAAAAACTGTCTTTGTGTTGTTAGTGTCGATATTGCAACATTTTCTTACATTACACCAGTTTGCTCTTTTATTCAGCTTTTTATGTGTTTTTTTTGGTCATAATATTTTTCAAGTGTGCCGCAGGCCATGAAAAAAAATAGTTGCGGGCCACAAATGGACCCCGGCCGCACTTTAGACACCCTTGCCTTAGAGTATATTGGGGACTTTTTCGTTCATTCCAATTTTTGTCGATTTTTGTATTTCACTATTTTTATTTCTTTCATACACTGCGGAATAATTTTTAGCCCACTCGAGTAGCGCCTGGATGAAAAAAAATCCTGAAAAACATTTTGAATTCTTTTTTTTTTTTTTTTTGCGTACATCTCTCAATAGACTTCAGTCCTAACTAAAAACAAATTGCAAAAATGTGTGACATTACAATATGAAAGCCAAAAAAAAAGATGAATAAATAAAGAAAAATAACAAATAAATACATAAATAAAAAAACTGTATCTTTTTTCGACACAATTAAAACATTAAATAAAATAATAAAAACACATGTCATGTGTTGTTTGATTTTAACTTTTTGAATGTCCATTTAAAGTAGTTTTTGTCTATGTTGAATAATTTGCATAAGATGAGTAATCCAAAAAGCCCCCAATCAATAAAGTTAAAAATAAATCATTGAGTGTCAAAATAAATGTTTTCTACTTTCACCACTTAATCTACAAAACTAAACTTCAACTTCAGATCTGTCTGTAAATTATAAGTTTTATTATTTTTTGAGCAATGACTGTTATAAAGTAAAAAACTGTCTTTGTGTTATTAGTGTCGATATTGCAACATTTTCTTCTTACATTACACCAGTTTGCTTTTTTATTCAGCTTTTTACGGGGTTTTTTTTGGTCATAATATTGTTAAAGTGTGCCGCAGGGCATGAAAAAAAATAGTTGCGGGCCACAAATGGCCCCCGGCCGCACTTTAGACACCCCTGCCTTAGAGTATATTGGGGACTTTTTCGTTCATTCCAATTTTTGTATTTCACAATTTTTATTTCTTTCATACACTGCGGAATCATTTTTAGCCCACTAGAGTAGCGCCCGGATGAAAAAAAGTCCTGAAAAACATTTTAAATTCCTTTTTTCTATTTTTCGCGTAGATCTCTCAATAGACTTCAGTCCTAACTAAAAACAAATTGCAAAAATGTGTGACATTACAATATGAAAGCCAAAAAAAAAGATGAATAAATAAAGAAAAATAACAAATAAATACATAAATAAAAAAACTTTGTCTTTTTTCGACACAATTAAAACACTAAATAAAAAAATAAAAACACATGTCATGTGTTGTTTGACTTTAACCTTTTGAATGTCCATATAAAGTAGTTTTTGTCTATGTTGAATAATTTGCATAATATGAGTTATCCAAAAAGCCCCCAATCAATAAAGAGTTAAAAATAAATCACTCTGTGTCAAAATAAATGTTTTCTACTTTCACCACTTAATCTACAAAACTAAACTTCAACTTCAGATCTGTCTGTAAATTATAAGTTTTATTATTTTTTGAGCAATGACTGTTATAAAGTAAAAAACTGTCAGCTTTGTGTTATTAGTGTCGATATTGCAACATTTTCTTCTTACATTACACCCGTTTGCTCTTTTATTCAGCTTTTTACGTTTTTTTTTTGGTCATAATATTGTTAAAGTGTGCCGCAGGCCATGAAAAAAAATAGTTGCGGGCCACAAATGGACCCCGGCCGCACTTTAGACACCCCTGCCTTAGAGTATATTGGGGACTTTTTTGTTCATTCCAATTTTTGTCGATTTTTGTATTTCACTATTTTTATTTCTTTCATACACTGCGGAATCATTTTTAACCCACTAGAGTAAAAAAAGTCCTGAAAAACATTTTAGATAAATTTTTTTCTATTTTTTGCGTAGATCTCTCAATAGACTTCAGTCCTAACTAAAAACAAATTGCAAAAACGTGTGACGTTAGAATATGAAATAAATGAAAAAAGATGAATAATTAAAGAAAAATAACAAATAAAGAAAAAAACTTTTTCTTTTTTCGACACAATTAAAACACTAAATAAAAAATAAAAAAACACATGTCAGGTGTTATTTGATTTTAACCTTTTGAATGTCCATTTAAAGTAGTTTTTGTCTATTTTGAATAATTTGCATAAGATGAGTTATCATTAGAGATGTCTGATAATGGCTTTTTTGCCGATATCCTATATTGTCCAACTCTTAATTACCGATTCCGATATCAACAGATACCGATATATACAGTCGTGGAATTAACACATTATCATGCCTAATTTTGTTGTGATGCCCCGCTGGATGCATTAAACAATGTAACAAGGTTTTACAAAATAAATCAACTCAAGTTATGGAAAAAAAATGCCAACATGGCACTGCCATATTTATTATTGAAGTCACAAAGTGCATTATTTTTTTTTTAACATGCCTCAAAACAGCAGCTTGGAATTTGGGACATGCTCTCCCTGAGAGAGCATGAGGAGATTGAGGTGGGCAGGGTTGAGGTGGGGGTAGCGGTGGGTGTATATTGTAGCGTCCCGGAAGAGTTAGTGCTGCAAGGGGTTCTGGGTATTTGTTCTGTTGTGTTTATGTTGTGTTACGGTGCGGATGTTCTCCCGAAATGTGTTTGTCATTCTTGTCTGGTGTGGGTTCACAGTGTGGCGCATATTTGTAACAGTGTTAAAGTTGTTTATACGACCGCCCTCAGTGTGACCTGTATGGCTGTTGACCAAGTATGCCTTGCATTCACTTGTGTGTGTGAAAAGCCGTAGGTATTATGTGACTGGGCCGGCACGCAAAGGCAGTGCCTTTAAGGTTTATTGGCACTCTGTACTTCTCCCTACGTCCGTGTACACAGCGGCGTTTTAAAATGTCATAAATTTTACTTTTTGAAATCGATACCGATAATTCCCGATATTACATTTTAAAGCATTTATCGGCCGATGATATCGGACATCCCTAGTTATCATCCATACATGATGGTGTACTTCCATCTCACAGTAATTGCAATCAAACAGTCCTAAAATAAACTGCGACAAACAAATAAAAGATGCATTCGTCGCCCACTTTTGCTCTCGACACATCCCCTGATGCACTTCCCGTCCATTTCCCCGCAACGAGGTATTTGTGGGCAATAACGCGTCGGCCGCCTGGACTGTCTTCGCCCGCAGCGAGGGTCACGTCACCTCCAGTGATTTGCTGCCCGGTCCAACGCATCTCCGGAGAACTAGAACAGCGTGCCCTTTCGCGGGGGTCACTCCTTTTCCTCGGCCTCGGCTATTCCTCGTGCACACGCTGAAAAGAAAAGAAATGGAGTATTGGGAATAAACCCCGGGCCAAGGGGAGGTAATTTACCCTTTGACCTTTATTTTTAACATGTAAAGCGACTTTGGGTACTTAGAAAAGCGCTATATAAATCCCAGGTATTATTATTATTATTATTATGTGTGTGTGTGTGAGGCTTTGAGCCTTGGTCCAACTTTACCGCCTCATGTCGTTTCCTGCATGGCCTTGGGCTTCTGCTGCACACAAGGCGCTTTGTGTTGATCATTTTGCAATGTAGAGTGCTGAAAATGATGGAAAGCGCCACTCTGCATAGGAACTGACTGGTGAAAGTTTGAATTTCCATAAAGCACATATTTGGACATTCAACACTCTAAAGCAGGGGTGTCAAACTCATTTTAGATGGGGGGTAAAACCAGGGTATGATAACTTAAAAATAAAGACAACTTCAGATTGTTTTCTTTGTTTAAAAATAGGACATAACACATTCTGAAATGGTACAAATCATATTGTTGGGGTTTTTTACACTTACATGTTGCGGTTAATAGTATTCTACCTTTATTTTTCTGAATAAATGATGTGAAAATGTCAACAAATTGGTGTTAATTTTCAATCTATCAAGATACAAAAATGATATCAAAATCAAATTACAGGATGTTGTTTATGTAGTTTGATAATTTTCCTCGACTGGTGCACTAACATGTGGTTTATTTTGTACATATGTAGCATCATCTACAAAGATACAAAGAATTGCTATTGTGACATCTAGTGGACACATTTAGAACAGCAGTTTCTTTCATTCTAAAATTTCAGGTTGATTTTTATACTTAGCAAACTCGTCCCGCGGGCCGGATAAAACCTGTTCGCGGGCCCGATCCGGCCCTCGGGCCGTACGTTTGACACCCCTGCTCTAAAGTACAATGTGCACCCCCACCCCCCCATCCCCCCCCAAAAAAAAAAATTTGTCGCGTTTCGTGTGTCAGGTAAACCATGACGAATGGGGCCCGTTATGCGGACATTCCCAAATAATTTGTTTAGATCTTTAAGATGGAAACTGTAGCTGCCATTATGAAGTGCAGTGATGTTTTCCAAAAAAATTAATAAATAAAACGCACAATTTGAACGTATAGAATGCCTTTTAAAAAGAAAAACGAACGTTTAAATGAGAAATATTGTCTGAGAAACAGTACGATGAAATGTTGTCCTGACAACTACAGTAGATTTATGACGTCAATTAATAACAATGTACAGCATTTACCTTTTTAGGGACTCGGTAGTATTCCGAGTTGTTGTTGTTGTTATCCCAGGTTCGGGTGTAGTTTTTTTTTTTTTTTTTTAAACCACCAAGAAAGTCATCTTTTCAGCAAATGTCAGCGTACACACTGCAAAAACTGAAATCTAAGTAAGATTAAATATCTCAAATAAGGGTGATATTTGCTTATTTTCTGTCCGATAAGATAATTCTTCTCACTAAGCAGATTTTATGTCAGAGTGTTTTACTTGTTTTAAGGGTTTTGGTCCTAAATGATCTCAGCTCGTAGCTGAGATATGATGACCTATATTGAGTAAAACATGCTTGAAACTAGAATATCAAGTGTTGCAAAGCTGTGTCATCAACACTCACAAGTATAAAACTACTTTTTTAAAGTAATCATTTCTTATTTCAAGCATGAAAAAAAAAAAGACTGACACAAATGTGTCATAATTAATTAAAACAGATGACAGCCAAATGGACTTTGCTGTTTTATTTTCAATGAAACAAGAGAACATACGTACTCATATAGTAGTACAGTTGGCACAGTACAGTAAACTGACTATTTAAACATTTAACATGTGACATTTCAAACAATTTTGAACAGAAATAGTTCAAAATTGAAGATAAATTCTTCAAAATTACAATAAAAAAAATTTGGCCGGGGGGCCGGGCTGTATATATGCGCTCTAATTGACTGAAAGAGCACGCACTTGGCGCGATGATGTCATGTTATCCATGGAAAAATGCATCTTTAGACCATATAATTTGCCTGAGCGGCTAGGAGACCCCGAGAGTAACAAGCGGTTGCCTTTCCATTAAGAACAATAAATTAGTTTTTATTGTAAGTTTGCTGGTTTCAAGAAATGTAATGCCGAGCGCATATCATTATGTCAAGATAATGGCACTAGCATTTACTTAATTTAAGAATATTTTTCAACATATTGAGCAAAAAGGTCAATTTTTTTTTTCTACCAAGAAAAGTGCACTTGTTATTAGTGAGAATATACTTATTTTAAGGTATTTTTGGGTTCATTGAGGTTAGATCATTTGACTTGTTTTGGAAAGTCTTGACAAGCCGAATGTTCTTGTTCTATTGGCAGATAATTTTGCTTAGTTCAAATAAAATACCCCTCATTTTTGGATTTTTTTTTTCTTGTTTTTGAACACTGACTTTTTGCAGTCCATAAGGTGCATCCTTGCGGACTCCATGCTCAGTACATCAACAGGCTTTTATTGAGCAAGTCCAGGATCTCTCACTGTGCGGCAAGGTCAGCGTCCCTCCCGTGGTTTGCGTTGCAACATTATCGCCTGCACTTCCTGCGAGAGATTACCATCTCGCCTCTCATATTTTCCCCGATGCTTATCTATTGAGACGGCTCCCCAAACACGTCCACACCTTCGCCCCGAGCGACGACCCATCGGCCTGTCAATTTGTCCAAACCCCGCCCCTTAACCGTCTCCTCCCAGACATCCTTCCCCTCATTGGTCCTGCGCCTGTCACTGAGAAATATCATCCAGCCTGGTGGACCTAGAAAGTGTAGAACGTGTGCCCAGGATGGGTTTTAGGATCTATTATCTGGACTGTACCGCCCAGGGTTGCATGTGTTTATGCGAGTACCGCACAGATTCTGAAGTCTATTGTGGTAGTTATCACTATTATTAAGTGCAAGCGTGAGGAGCAATTGCATTGAGTGTACAAAACTTCAATTGAATAGACTGCAAAGACAAGATATTTAATGTTCAAACTGAGGAACTAATTTTTTTTAAAGTTAGAATTTAAAGGCCTACTGAAATGAATTTTTTTTATTTAAACGGGGATAGCAGATCTATTCTATGTGTCATACTTGATCATTTCGCGATATTGCCATATTTTTGCTGAAAGGATTTAGTATAGAACAACGACGATAAAGATTGCAACTTTTGGTATCTGATAAAAAAAAGGCTTGCACCTACCGGAAGTAGCGTGACGTAGTCAGTTGAACATATCCGCAAAGTTCCCTATTGTTTACAATGATGGCCGCATGAAGTGAGAGAGATTCGGACCGAGAAAGCGACAATTTCCCCATTAATTTGAGCGAGGATGAAAGATTTGTGGATGAGTAAAGTGCAAGTGAAGGACTAGTGGGGAGTTGAAGCTATTCAGATAGGGAAGATGCTGTGAGAGCCGGGGGTGACCTGATATTCAGCTGGGAATGACTACAACAGTAAATAAACACAAGACATATATATACTCTATTAGCCACAACACAACC
This sequence comes from Entelurus aequoreus, assembly GCF_033978785.1. Lineage (NCBI taxonomy): Eukaryota > Metazoa > Chordata > Actinopteri > Syngnathiformes > Syngnathidae > Entelurus > Entelurus aequoreus. The sequence continues at coordinate 19,174,835 of NC_084758.1, forward strand.
AGGCTTATATTTAATATGCCACAAATTAATCCTGCATAAAAACACCTGCGTGTTTGTTATGCTAGCTCCTAGCTCCTCTGCTAGCTCCTAGCTCCATAGAACACGCCAATACAATTCAAACACCTGATCAACACACACAATCACTCAGCCCAAAAGACCGTTTACCTAACCCAAGGTTCATAAAGCTTATATATTTTTAAAAAGTTACGTACGTGACGCGCACATACGGTCAAGTTATCGAATGTTTAGCAGCCAAGGCTGCATACTCACGGTACCTGATATTCAGCTGGGAATGACTACAACAGTAAATAAACACAAGACATATATATACTCTATTAGCCACAACACAACCAGGCTTATATTTAATATGCCACAAATTAATCCTGCATAATAACACCTGCGTGTTTGTTATGCTAGCTCCTAGCTCCTCTGCTAGCTCCTAGCTCCATAGAACACGCCAATACAATTCAAACACCCGATCAACACACACAATCACTCAGCCCAAAAGACCGTTCACCTAACCCAAGGTTCATAAAGCTTATATATTTTTAAAAAGTTACGTACGTGACGCGCACGTACGGTACGGTACGTGTTATGCTAGCTCCTAGCTCCTCTGCTAGCTCCTAGCTCCATAGAACACGCCAATACAATTCAAACACATGATCAACACACACAATCACTCAGCCCAAAAGACCGTTCACCTAACCCAAGGTTCATAAAGCTTATATATTTAAAAAAAGTTACGTACATACGCAAAAAAAAGCCAAAGCTGCATACTCACAGTAGCACGTCTGCGTCTTTGTCATCCAAATCAAAGTAATCCTGGTAAGAGTCTGTGTTGTCCCAGTTCTCTACAGGCGTCTGTGTATCCAAATCAAAAGTCCTCCTGGTTAGAGTCTCTGTTATCCGAGTTCTTCCATCTTGACTGCATCTTTCGGGAATGTAAACAAAGAAGCGCCGGCTGTGTACTGTTGTGGCTGACTACGTTCGAAAAATACGTCCATTTCGCACCGACAACTTTCTTCTTTGCTTGCTCGGCTTCCTTCTCCATAATGCAATGAACATGATTGAAACAGATTCACGAACACAGATGTCCAGAATACTGTGGAATTATGAAATGAAAACAGAGCTTTTTCGTATCGGCTTCAATGTGGAAGGCATACCCGTGTTCGTCGGGCTACGTCACACGCATACGTCATCCTCAGAGGCGTTTCGAACCGGAAGTTTAGCGGCAAATTTAAAATGTCACTTTATAAGTTAACCCGGCCGTATTGGCATGTGTTATAATGTTAAGATTTCATCATTGATATATAAACTATCAGACTGCGTGGTCGGTAGTAGTGGGTTTCAGTAGGCCTTTAATGGCAGCAACACATTGCAAAAAAGTTGTCACAGGGGCAGTTTTACCACTGTGTTACATGGCCTTTCCTTTTAACAACACTCAGTAAACGTTTGGGAACTGAGGAGACCAATTTTTGAAGCTTTCCAGGTGGAATTCTTTCCCATTCTTGCTTGATTTACAGCTTAAGTTGTTCGACAGTTTAAATAAGCAGGGGCGTCCATGATAACGTTGCTTGGATGGCAACATATGTTGCTCCAAAACCTGTATGTACCTTTCAGCCTTAATGGCGCCTTCACAGATGTGTAAGTTACCCATGCCTTGGGCACTAATACACCCCCATACCATCACACATGCTGGCTTTTCAGCTTTACGCCTAGAACAATCCGGATGGTTATTTTCCTCTTTGGTCCAGAGGACACAACGTCCACAGTTTCCAAAAACAATTTGAAATGTGGACTTGTCAGACCACAGAACACTTTTCCACTTTGCATCAGTCCATCTTAGATGAGCTCGAGCCCAGCGAAGCCGGCGGCTTTTCTGGGTGTTGTTGATAAATGGCTTTCGCTTTGCATAGTAGAGTTTTAACTTGCACTTACAGATGTAGCGACAAACTGTAGTTACTGGCAGCGGTTTTCTGAAGTGTTCCCATGTGGTGATATCCTTTACACACCGGTGTTGCTTTTTGATGCGGTACCGCCTGAGAGGTCGAAGGTCTTTAATATATTCGCTTACATGCAGTGATTTTTCCAGATTCTCTGAACCTTTTGATGATATTACGGACCGTAGAAGGTGAAACCCCTAAATTCCTTGCAATAGCTCGTTGAAAAATGTTGTTCTTAAACGGTTCGACAATTTGCCCACGCATTTGTTCACAAAGTGGTGACCCTCGCCCCATTCCTTTTTTCTGAGTATTTCCAATGAAGCTGCAATCATGGCACCCACCTGTTCCCAATTAGCCTGTTCACCTGTGGGATGTTCCAAATAAGTGTTTTGATGAGCATTCCTCAACTTTCTCAGTCTTTTTTGCCACTTGTGCCAGCTTTTTTGAAACATGTTGCAGGCATCAAATTCCAAATGAGCTAATATTTGCAAAAAATAACAACGTTTTCCAGTTTGAACGTTAAGTATCTTGTCTTTGCAGTCTGGGCGGTATAGCTCGGTTGGTAGAGCGGCCGTGCCAGCAACTTAAGGGTTGCAGGTTCGATCCCCGCTTCCGCCACCCTAGTTACTGCCGTTGTGTCCTTAGGCAAGACACTTTACCCACCTGCCCCCAGTGCCACCCACACTGCTTTAAATGTAACTTAGATATTGGGTTTCACTATGTAAAGCGCTTTGAGTCACTAGAGAAAAGCGCTATATAAATATAATTCACTTCACACTTCACTTCACTTCAATTGAATATAAGTTGAAAAGGATTTGCAAATCATTGTATTCTGTTTTTATTTACCATTTACACAACGTGCCAACTGCACTGGTTTTGGAGTTTGTACGACTTGACTACACTATTTTGAGTTGCTACGCTTAGTTTTATTGCACATGGTGATGGTTGCCGTTATAACTAGTCAGAGGTGGGACCAAGTCATTGCTTTGCAAGTCACAAGTAAGTCTCAAGTCTTTGCCCTCAAGTCCCGAGTCAAGTCCAAAGTCAAGACTGGAAAGTCTCAAGTCAAGTCACAAGTCCTGCATTTTGAGTTTCGAGTCCTTTCAAGTCCTTTTAACCACAGACTAATATTTTTACACAGATTGTGTATGCTTTTAAAACGTTGTATTTATTTATTAAAACAAGTGCATTTGAAATTGCAGGAAAAAAAATAGTACTGACATTGCAATTCATAATAGCACTATTAACCAGTCATTTTAATAGTGTAAACAATTTTAAACATTTAACTCATTCCTTTACAGAATAAACACATTTGCAAAAACAAGTGCAACTGTACTTATTTGTACAAAAGTGTTAACATTGTATTTCCATGGCATATTGCATTGTAACTAGTTCCACAGCAGTTTCTATTCTGTTCTTACCTTATCTCATTGATCTCATCTCATACTGTATGTGTGTTGATGTGTGCGTACACATGAAAAACATAACAAATACATGAACATAACAATGAACAGAGTTGTACTTTTTAGATGTCAGGGCCCTATGCAATATGTACACACATTCTTAATATAGTATACATTTTAACTGACCTTTATTTGACTATGTTTGTCTTTTTGTAGGTGGCTAAAATACGCGGTGCTGCTGACCGCCATCTAACGTTACGTTACTGTGGTTGATACATTGACTAACGTAACGTTATGTGTAGGTACCTCATGCAACCCTGCTTAAAAAAAATCACTTGACAAAAAGTATGAATAAGGTAGCAAACTGCAGTGGACGCAACAGATTGCCGTGTTTCCAATGACGTTATAACCACAGACATCTTATAAGTAGACGCAGCATTGGTTGCTGTGACGCGAGCAATTTGCATCTTGAAGTGGTGATGAGGAACCGGCGAGCAGCCTAAACTGACAGTTGACAGGTAGAAAACAAAGATGCCGGGCTGGTGTTCAGCGTTTTCCTGCTCAAATGAGCGGACTGTTGAAAATAGGAATCGGGGGATTACTTTTCACAAGTAAGATTTAACATTAATGTACTATTGGTTGTATTTTATGAAAATAACATTACCACAGAGTTGAGAAAGAGTAAAGATCTTCAATATTGGTATGTGAAAATCACAAAGAAATCTTCTGGGGGAGGATGACGCTCCTACAGGGGTTTGGTTTACAAACTTTCAGCCCCACCTAAAACAAAATTCACCAGCCGCCACTGATTATGATGCATTCTCATTTTAGGCAAAATATAAGACAATACTTTCTTAACAGTATAATTGTAACCAGGAATAAGTCTTCAAGTAACAATATTCAAATACTAACATTATTGGGTAAGGCAGCATTTGGTTTTATTCTGAATCCAGTGAAACAGATTGGTGGTTTTAGCTGGTATAAAGACTTTCAGGTGTTTATATATGTTTAAGTATTTGGCAGACGCTTTTATCCAAAGCGACATACATAAAAAAATACATATATAACAATCACTGTAAACATAATCATTTAAGGGAAGAATGTAATACAAAATATCAATACCAAGTGTCAAGACAGAATAAACTCTCTGTTGCTGCAGCAACAGAGATACAGTCTATAAGATATATAGATATCCAATGTATTCATACATTGTTTATGTAGGATATACGCATGTATATATAACCTAATCATATTGTTTCTGTCATGTCTGTGTTCATGTTTTTGTTTGGCCATGTGCTGTTTTGTTTTTTGGACACTTCCTTAGTTCCTTGTTTCACTTCCTGGTTTTGTTTGTCACCATAGCAACCATTAGTTTCACCTGTTCCACGTTTGTACTCACACACACCTGTCTCACGTTTTCACATTGTCATGTCACGCACCTGTTCACAGTTAAGTCACGCACCTGTTGTCACTATATAGGCTTTTCTGTTTCTGTTGTTCGTCCTGGCGACATCACTCATTCATGCCATGTTCACAGTTCCTTGTCACGTAAGTTTTTGTTTAATGTTCATAGTTCTCCGCCATTGTGCGCGCCTTTTGTTTTTTCCTAGTCAAGTTTTTTACCTCCGCTGTGAGCGCTTTTTGTTTGTACCTTTTGTTTGAGTTTATAGTAATAATTAAACTATGTCTTTACCTGCACGCCACGTCCGTTCCAATTCTTTTGCACCACGGGAGAGCAAACCACGCCAAAGACCAAGTCGTGACAGATGTCGCCAGCATAAGAGCTCTCCCGCAAGATTGGACAAAGGAACGTGGGAGGTCCTGCGCGCCATGGAAGCCGAGACACTCCGCCATTCCCCCATGGAGCGCAGGGATCTCATGTGGGGTCCGACCGGCAAACTGGTGCCGATCAGCTCCCTTTGGCCCGGGGACGTTGGCACGTCATCCCTGTCCCGGAAGCGGCGCTCCAGACCGAGGACGTCAGGGAAGGTGAGCGGACAGCACGCTGCGCTCCTGCAGGCTCCTCCCCCTCCGGGCGGAAATGGAAATCAGCCAGCCTGGCAGCTCAAGGAGCACTCCACAGACCTGGAGATTGTTTTCCCAAATTCTTTACCGGTTCAATCCAAGCCACCCAAATTCCATGCCCCGCCCCCCAGGACTCATGCCACGCCCAAGTCAGAAATTTTTTTTTCACCCACAAAAGCCCAGGTGGGGGGGAAAGAAAGACATTTTGGACAATTTAGAGAGGAGGATTCTGCCCTCCTCCTGAACCCCCTCCGCCCACCCCAAAAGACGGTTCCAGACCGCGGGGAGCGCGTCTGGTATCCGCTCCTTGAGGGGGGGGCTAGGGCTGGGAATTGTTCAGATGGGGTGGCTCAGCATCGTCACGCCAAGCCACAGCCTCCAGCACGACCACAACCACCTGTCTTTCGACCTGCCAAGCCACAGCCACCAGCACGACCCCCACCACCAGTCTTTCGACCTGCCAAGCCACAGCCACCAGTACCTGCTCCACGCCAAGCGCCACCAGTACCTGCTCCACGCCAAGCGCCACCAGTACCTGCTCCACGCCAAGCGCCGCCAGTACCTGCTCCACGCCAAGCGCCGCCAGTACCTGCTCCACGCCAAGCGCCGCCCGTCGCAGCCCCACGCCGCCAAGTGCCGCCCGTCGCTGCCCCACGCCGCCAAGTGCCGCCCGTGGCTGCCCCACGCCGCCAAGTGCCGCCCGTGGCTGCCCCACGCCGCCAAGTGCCGCCCGTGGCTGCCCCACGCCGCCAAGTGCCGCCCGTGGCTGCCCCACGCCGCCAAGTGCCGCCCGTGGCTGCCCCACGCCGCCAAGTGCCGCCCGTGGCTGCCCCACGCCAAGACCAAAGCCAAGACCAAGAACCGCCAAGTGACCAAGAACCGCCAAGTGACCAAGAACCGCCAAGTGACCAAGAACCGCCAAGTGACCAAGACCCGCCAAGTGACCAAGACCAAGACCCGCCAAGTGACCAAGACCAAGACCCGCCAAGTGACCAAGACCAAGACCCGCCAAGTGACCCAAACCAAGACCAAGTCCAAGCACAGCCACACCAAGACCAAGTCCAAGACCAACTACGCCAAGACCAAGACCAACCACGCCGAGTCCAGGACCAAGACCAACCATGCCAAGACCAAGACCATGACCCACGCTGCCAAGACCAAGACCGCCAAGACAAAGACCCCCCACGCCAAGCTTCGCCGCCTGACGCACCACGCCAAGCTTCGCTGCCTGCCACGACAACGCGCCAAGCTTCGCTGCCTGCCACGACAACGCGCCCACCTCCTCGTCGGCCAAGGATGTGGCCATTCCATGGGCGTCCGCCACGCCAGGTGCGCCGACCTCCTCGTCTGCCACGAATGTGGCCATTCCCAGGTCGCCCACCTCGTCAGGTTCAGCGGCGGTCTACCCGCCGTCGCCACCTGACTCTGCCCCGGTGGATTCGGGGACACCTGGTCTGGCGACCCACCGCCATGTCCCCCTCCCTCCCTCCCATGACTCTTGATCCTGTTTTTTGTTTTTGGCCATCTGGGATCTGTCCGTAAGGGGGGGGTTCTGTCATGTCTGTGTTCATGTTTTTGTTTGGCCATGTGCTGTTTTGTTTTTTGGACACTTCCTTAGTTCCTTGTTTCACTTCCTGGTTTTGTTTGTCACCATAGCAACCATTAGTTTCACCTGTTCCACGTTTGTACTCACACACACCTGTCTCACGTTTTCACATTGTCATGTCACGCACCTGTTCACAGTTAAGTCACGCACCTGTTGTCACTATATAGGCTTTTCTGTTTCTGTTGTTCGTCCTGGCGACATCACTCATTCATGCCATGTTCACAGTTCCTTGTCACGTAAGTTTTTGTTTAATGTTCATAGTTCTCCGCCATTGTGCGCGCCTTTTGTTTTTTCCTAGTCAAGTTTTTTACCTCCGCTGTGAGCGCTTTTTGTTTGTACCTTTTGTTTGAGTTTATAGTAATAATTAAACTATGTCTTTACCTGCACGCCACGTCCGTTCCAATTCTTTTGCACCACGGGAGAGCAAACCACGCCAAAGACCAAGTCGTGACAGTTTCTTCAACTTAAAAATAGCTGACCGTTTTTCTCCCTCTTCTCTGGGTTTATATTCCCAGTTTTGATCTCGGACGTCTGGTCACTTATAGCGTATAAGAATATTATATTACTGTTAAGCAAACCATGAATAATAAAACATGTGTCCGTTATCATAGCTACACGTATGACAAAAAAGCGCGTGAAAATGAGTGGTATTCAGTGAGGTAAAATGAATTAAATGCGCTGACAGTTCATTGCTCCTGCCAAATGAATTGCACTGAGTGGAGCGGATCACCACTCCAAGATGGCGGCCCCGCGTCTCGTCTGCGCCAGTAGGCAGTAGCGCTCCATGCTGCGTCTACTTATAAGATGTCTATGGTTATAACGTTAGCAGTGATTTTGCAGCCTCACTGGCTTAACTACACAGCAAATAAAAGTCACGTTACTTAGCCAATAAACGTTAGCTTACATTCAAAACTTACCCTTCTTTATGCAACTTCAAATGTCGAACAAAGTTGGAAGTTGTTGCGTCTCCGTCTGTAATATTCGAACTGCGTGATTTGCATACGGCAATTCCTTTTTTGTTGACCAAGTCGTAGTTTTTATACCCGAGCGAAACCAACTTTGGTATAAATCTTTTTCACTGGCGCGTTGTTTGACAACTCTTGTTCATTGGTTGTCTTGCAATTTGATTGGCTGAATGCTGTGGGATGAAAACAATGTAGATCTAATTTGATTGGCTGTTGTACTGAGAGCACACCAGCTGACAAGCAGCACACACGCTGATAGATAGACAGACACGTACAAAATGAAAGCTACCGAGAGCTCCCAAATAACTTTTTAAGCTTTAGGTTTTGGGGAAAGTAGCAAGTCATGTCAAGTCAAAAGGCTCAAGTCCAAGTGAAGTCACAAGTCATTGATGTTAAAGTCTAAGTCGAGTTGCAAGTCTCTTTACATTTTGTCAAGTCGAGTCTAAAGTCATCAAATTCATGACTCGAGTCTGACTCGAGTCCAAGTCATGTGACTCGAGTCCACACCTCTGGTGTGAGTAAGCGCCCCACAAGGTGTGACTTTGAGCCCTTGGGTTTATTTCTATGGCGCAAGGTGGCGGTCATAGTTAAAAACTGGTGGATGGAGCAATCGCCCGGGTTAGCCAACGTCTTTGTGTTTGTGTTCTCTCGTGTGAGCAAGCCGGCCTCGGGGTTTGACTCTGATGATCATTACTTTTGTTTGTTTTATCGAGCAAAGTGGTAGTTATCGCTATTAATTTGCCTTCATTACCCAATATATCTACGTTGCGCAACTGCACTCCTTGGTATTTTATATTGTGGTTTATTTCAATTGGTTCTGTTAGTCATTAATAACCGGCGGGAGGAGCAATCGCATTGAGGAAGACACTTACATGCAATACAGGTGTTAGAATAATTGTTTCTAAATTATCACAAAAAAATGTGTGTTACATTGAGTTCTGTCAAGTAAGAAGACAAAAGCTGTCTTTGAAACCAACCAAGAAGAATGTTCGTAAAACTCCACTGTGTAAGGGGGAGAGCCACATGAAGGGTTTTCTGTTTTCTCTTATGAATGGTAATCAACAGAAGGATGTTGTTCTGGCCCAAGGACTTCAAAGCGGAGAGATGACAGATTCTGCCCAATTTCCAGACGAACTCTTTTTGAAGTATTTTACGAAGTCTTTTTGAACTATTTTACGACCTCTCCTTTTGAACTGTTCGGCAACCAAAGGCAACGCTGTTTACGACCCACTTCCCTCTGGAAGCAGCTGCGGTCAGGTGGGGGGAGAAAGACAGAGCAGAGCGTGCTGGAGATTGTAGAAGGACACAATGTCCGGGCGACTCTCCTCAATATATTGAGTCCAAATTGAATTCTGTCTCTGTTTAATTCTTTGCCTCTTGTCTTGTTTAATAGATGTCATCAGCAATGTTCCCTCTAATTGTTCATGTGTGTGAGCAAACACAAAAACTCCCTGAGCATTCAGTGGAGCACATGTGAGCAACATCCCACGTGGCAATACCAGCAGCACACCTGTCTCAAACCAATCTTTTATAATATCACTCAAATGAGAGAAGTCATTTTCATGAGATTGTTTTCTAATATTAGTGATTTGGCCCACTTGTAATGAAAATAAAAGAAATCTTGTTTTTCATAAGCTATGGATTAGTATTGTACAATATGTCTGGGTGGGGGTCCTGCTTTGGAAATCATTTGTACCCCTTTCAGAGATCACATTTAGTTCCCCTTAAACATCCTCATGTTGCACAATGAAATGTAAGCATAGGATGAAGTGTGCATTCCTGTAACTTTCTCTAGTAACAGCATTCCATGATTAATATAAATAAATTAACTTTAATAATAAATGACAGTAGAATAAGCACACGTATGACTGAGGAGTCATAGTGTAACGTTGTGTGGTGTTTGAGTTGTCCGACTTTTTGTGTGGCCATAAACGCACCAGTGCCTTAGTGGTATGCGTGTTGGTGACAGATGACAAGTTGGTTTTGGCCTGGTTTGTACGGCAGAAAATGACTAGTTTTTCGAGATAGAAGTGTTTTACTCATGTTTTTGGTGTGGTTATGGCCGAATATAAACAGTTTTGCTCAATAAAGTGATCGATATAATTCCTGTCCTCGAAGCATCTCGATAGACGTTACAATAATTGAACGGTGTTGACGAACACCGTTAGGGCCGCTTGTTGTCACTGTCACTCAGAGTTGCATTGCAAAATTACACAGAATAAACGTGTTTATTTTGTTTAGAATTCAGATGGGTTTGATTTGGTGCACGGCATATAGTTGCTGTGCGCAGAGGACGCTTGAGCAGTGCGCAATTGCGCAGGCGCGCACCTTAGAGGGAACGTTGGTCATCAGTGTTTGAACCTGACACAGGACACAGTAGGATCGGGGAGAACTGTAAGGGGGAGCACCAAAGAGGGAGGAGAGAATCATATCACGCTTTAGATCATGAATAAGATATTGCACCTTATAAACAAACGCCCAACCGGAGTGTGACAGCTGCAACGAGGTAGAGTCAGTGGAACATGCAACCATTCATTGTGGGAAATATAGTAGAGAAGGGAGAAAACTAAGACAGGACGTTAAGACATGGACAGAAGGAGGTTACTCTCAAAGGGGTGTTAAGCAAGAACAAGAAAATTGTAGTGAAGTTTCTAGAAGAGACATTTTTATGGAATATAATGGGACTCTGGTTCACACTCCAATACAGTAGGTGGCGGTAATGCACCTTTAACGTTGAGTGGCCTGTCGTTAAACAAGAAGAACAAGAATTACCTTACATGTTTACTTTGCACACCTGTGCATGTGGTTGTGCATGACCAAGCGTTCCTTCGGCTTCTAAATTGTGATTTATTTCAAGTAGTCCTGTTTTTGTTTTATGAATAATTAGTAAGAGGAGTGATTGCATTTCTTAACCATAGGGCCCATTGTTGGCCCGCGAGCGCCCCTTATAGAGCTGCCAAAAATGTGTTTCCCAGCTGTGGTCCGTATGGGCCGCAGCGGTACTCAGTTGTAATACTCTTTTCCACCACTTGTGGCAGTAAGGACAATATCAAACAAACAGAAGAAGTCTGGAGCTAAAGTCCGAGAAAATTCTCAACAAAAAATTATGACTAAAGTGGTGAATCCGTATTTTAATTTGCACTTAAATTTTATTGATAGTTTAGTTACGAAAAAAAATAAATATTATTTAGCTTATTTATTTTAGCACCACTTAATTGTACAGTAAGTAGATGTTTGTTTGGCATTTTTAACTTGTAGGAGGAGCAATCGCATTGAATAGCCAAAATGCCTATGTGGCGCACCTGTGCATGAGGAAATGTTCTTTGGTCTATGAGATTGTGATTTATTTCAAGTACTTCTGCGTGTTTGTTTGTCATTATCAACTGGTAGGAGGAGCGATCGCATTGAATAGACAAAATGCCTATGTGGCGCACCTGTGCATGAGGAAATGTTCTTTGGTCTATGAGATTGTGATTTATTTCAAGTACTTCTGCGTGTTTGTTTGTCATTATCAACTGGTAGGAGGAGCGATCGCATTGAATAGACAAAATGCCTATGTGGCGCACCTGTGCATGAGGAAATGTTCTTTGGTCTATGAGATTGTGATTTATTTCAAGTACTTCTGCGTGTTTGTTTGTCATTATCAACTGGTAGGAGGAGCGATCGCATTGACTAGACAAAATGCCTATGTGGCGCACCTGTGCATGAGGAAGTGTTCTTTGGTCTTTGAGATTGTGATTTCTTGCAAGTACTTCTGCGTGTCTGTTTGTCATTATTAACTTGTAGGAGGAGCGATTGCATTGAATAGACCAAATGCCTATGTGGCGCACTTGTGCATGGGGAAATGTTTGTTGGTCCTTGAGATTGTGATTTATTTCAAGTACTTCTGCGTGTTTGTTTGTCATTATTAACTGGAGGGAGGAGCAATCGCATTGAATAGACAAAATGCCTATGTGGCGCACTTGTGCATGAGGAAGTGTTCTTTGGTCTTTGAGATTGTGATTTCTTACAAGTACTTTTGCGTGTCTGTTTGTCATTATTAACTTGTAGGAGGAACGATTGCATTGAATAGACCAAATGCCTATGTGGCGCACTTGTGCATGGGGAAATGTTCGTTGGTCCTTGAGATTGTGATTTATTTCAAGTACTTCTGCATGTTTGTTTGTCATTATTAACTGGAGGGAGGAGCAATCGCATTGAATAGACAAAATGCCTATGTGGCGCACTTGTGCATGGGGAAATGTTCGTTGGTCCTTGAGATTGTGATTTATTTCAAGTACTTCTGCATGTTTGTTTGTCATTATTAACTGGTAGGAGGAGCGATCGCATTGAATAGACAAAATGCCTATGTGGCGCACCTGTGCATGAGGAAGTGTTCTTTGGTCTTTGAGGTTGTGATTTCTTGCAAGTACTTCTGCGTGTCTGTTTGTCATTATTAACTTGTAGGAGGAGCGATTGCATTGAATAGACCAAATGCCTATGTGGCGCACTTGTGCATGGGGAAATGTTTGTTGGTCCTTGAGATTGTGATTTATTTCAAGTACTTCTGCGTGTTTGTTTGTCATTATTAACTGGAGGGAGGAGCGATTGCATTGAATAGACCAAATGCCTATGTGGCGCACTTGTGCATGGGGAAATGTTCGTTGGTCCTTGATATTGTGATTTATTTCAAGTACTTCTGCATGTTTGTTTGTCATTATTAACTTGTAGGAGGAGCGATTGCATTGAATAGACCAAATGCCTATGTGGCGCACTTGTGCATGGGGAAATGTTCGTTGGTCCTTGATATTGTGATTTATTTCAAGTACTTCTGCATGTTTGTTTGTCATTATTAACTGGTAGGAGGAGCGATCGCATTGAATAGACAAAATGCCTATGTGGCGCACCTGTGAATGAGGAAGTGTTCTTTGGTCTATGAGATTGTGATTTATTTCAAGTACTTCTGCATGTTTGTTTGTCATTATTAACTGGAGGGAGGAGCAATCGCATTGAATAGACCAAATGCCTATGTGGCGCACTTGTGCATGAGGAAGTGTTCTTTGGTCTTTGAGATTGTGATTTCTTACAAGTACTTCTGCGTGTCTGTTTGTCATTATTAACTTGTAGGAGGAGCGATTGCATTGAATAGACCAAATGCCTATGTGGCGCACTTGTGCATGAGGAAGTGTTCTTTGGTCTTTGAGATTGTGATTTCTTACAAGTACTTTTGCGTGTCTGTTTGTCATTATTAACTTGTAGGAGGAGCGATTGCATTGAATAGACCAAATGCCTATGTGGCGCACTTGTGCATGGGGAAATGTTCGTTGGTCTTTGAGATTGTGATTTATTTCAAGTACTTCTGCGTGTTTGTTTGTCATTATTAACTGGAGGGAGGAGCAATCGCATTGAATAGACCAAATGCCTATGTGGCGCACTTGTGCATGAGGAAGTGTTCTTTGGTCTTTGAGATTGTGATTTCTTACAAGTACTTCTGCGTGTCTGTTTGTCATTATTAACTTGTAGGAGGAGCGATTGCATTGAATAGACCAAATGCCTATGTGGCGCACTTGTGCATGGGGAAATGTTCGTTGGTCCTTGAGATTGTGATTTATTTCAAGTACTTCTGCATGTTTGTTTGTCATTATTAACTGGAGGGAGGAGCAATCGCATTGAATAGACCAAATGCCTATGTGGCGCACTTGTGCATGAGGAAGTGTTCTTTGGTCTTTGAGATTGTGATTTCTTACAAGTACTTCTGCGTGTCTGTTTGTCATTATTAACTTGTAGGAGGAGCGATTGCATTGAATAGACCAAATGCCTATGTGGCGCACTTGTGCATGAGGAAGTGTTCTTTGGTCTTTGAGATGGTGATTTCTTACAAGTACTTTTGCGTGTCTGTTTGTCATTATTAACTTGTAGGAGGAGCGATTGCATTGAATAGACCAAATGCCTATGTGGCGCACTTGTGCATGGGGAAATGTTCGTTGGTCCTTGAGATTGTGATTTATTTCAAGTACTTCTGCATGTTTGTTTGTCATTATTAACTGGAGGGAGGAGCGATTGCATTGAATAGACCAAATGCCTATGTGGCGCACTTGTGCATGAGGAAGTGTTCTTTGGTCTTTGAGATTGTGATTTCTTACAAGTACTTCTGCGTGTCTGTTTGTCATTATTAACTTGTAGGAGGAGCGATCGCATTGAATAGACAAAATGCCTATGTGGCGCACCTGTGCATGAGGAAGTGTTCTTTGGTCTTTGAGATTGTGATTTCTTACAAGTACTTTTGCGTGTCTGTTTGTCATTATTAACTTGTAGGAGGAGCGATTGCATTGAATAGACCAAATGCCTATGTGGCGCACTTGTGCATGGGGAAATGTTTGTTGGTCCTTGAGATTGTGATTTATTTCAAGTACTTCTGCATGTTTGTTTATCATTATTAACTGGAGGGAGGAGCGATTGCATTGAATAGACCAAATGCCTATGTGGCGCACTTGTGCATGAGGAAGTGTTCTTTGGTCTTTGAGATTGTGATTTCTTACAAGTACTTCTGCGTGTTTGTTTGTCATTATCAACTGGTAGGAGGAGCGATCGCATTGAATAGACAAAATGCCTATGTGGCGCACCTGTGCATGAGGAAATGTTCTTTGGTCTATGAGATTGTGATTTATTTCAAGTACTTCTGCGTGTCTGTTTGTCATTATTAACTTGTAGGAGGAGCGATTGCATTGAATAGACCAAATTCCTATGTGGCGCACTTGTGCATGGGGAAATGTTCGTTGGTCCTTGATATTGTGATTTATTTCAAGTACTTCTGCATGTTTGTTTGTCATTATTAACTGGAGGGAGGAGCGATCGCATTGAATAGACAAAATGCCTATGTGGCGCACCTGTGCATGAGGAAGTGTTCTTTGGTCTTTGAGATTGTGATTTCTTACAAATACTTCTGCGTGTCTGTTTGTCATTATTAACTTGTAGGAGGAGCGATTGCATTGAATAGACCAAATGCCTATGTGGCGCACTTGTGCATGAGGAAGTGTTCTTTGGTCTTTGAGATTGTGATTTCTTACAAGTACTTCTGCGTGTCGGTTTGTCATTATTAACTTGTAGGAGGAGCGATCGCATTGAATAGACAAAATGCCTATGTGGCGCACCTGTGCATGAGGAAGTGTTCTTTGGTCTTTGAGATGGTGATTTCTTACAAGTACTTCTGCGTGTTTGTTTGTCATTATTAACTGGTAGGAGGAGCGATTGCATTGAATAGACCAAATGCCTATGTGGCGCACTTGTGCATGGGGAAATGTTCGTTGGTCCTTGAGATTGTGATTTATTTCAAGTACTTCTGCGTGTTTGTTTGTCATTATCAACTGGTAGGAGGAGCGATCGCATTGAATAGACAAAATGCCTATGTGGCGCACCTTTGCATGAGGAAGTGTTCTTTAGTCTTTGAGATTGTGGTTGATTTCAAAAGGGTTCTGTTTGTTTATCAATCGGTGGTGGGAGGAGCGATCGCGTGGATTATACGTGTGTACAACCTTGTCAAGGCCACCGCCATAGTTTGGTTCATGAGCTTCACAGTCAGAATCTCTAATCCACAGAGCACATAAAAGAAGGATGAGATAACATCAGCGAGGTCTGCTCCATCTCTCCGATGAGACCGCCATTCAGCGGCGTGAATAATTAAAGCCGCCACCGCTGATGGCAATCTGCGGACACCGGGGTCGAATAATGGCGGACGGATATCTGGCAGGGGTTGCGGGTGGGGGCCTCCGGTGCGTGGAGGTGACGGCGGCGGCGACATCAGTCACACACACACACACACACACATGCACAAGCCCCTCCCCCTTCTGCCCAGGGCACGGTGCTGAAGGTCAGCAGATGATGGATGGAGCGGGCCCAGCGTTGGCTTACAGCAAAGGTTGACCAGGAAAGCAATGTCATCCGACATGAATTATGAGGTTCAGGGAGGAAGACGATGGCCGCTCTGATACACGGCAACGTGTCATGGCTTTGTGAACCTTGCGAAGGAGCCACCATTCATCAAAATCTCCTCCTTTCGCGACTGAACGAGGTGGAGGTCCTGAAGGAGGATGTAAAATTGGACGCGAGAAGGTTCAGAGCACTGGTTGACCTTTGATTTGGTTGGATTTTGAAGTTGTTTTAATAATAGAACTCTAAATATCATGCCATCTGATCGGGCCGATAGTCCGAGTCCAGCCCGGTGTTTACATGCTGAGGATTGCACTCGCGTGAAAGATTCCTTCACACTCACAGAGTCACAAATACATGAATTCCAAAACCTCAACACCGTGGCGAAATATACATTTTCTTCCAAGTAGCATTATCACTGGAGGGACGAGAGGGAATTGAATGGCTAAGCATGAACGTGCCGACGCCATAGTTGATAACCTTCTTTTTCTCTATCTTCTTGTTATGGGACATTCATACTCCGATGTTGCCATCCATCCATCCCATCCATTCGTCTTCTTCCACTTATCCGAGGTCGGGTCGCGGGGGCTGCAGCCTAAGCAAGGAAGCCCAGACTTTTCTCTCCCCAGCCACTTTGTCCAGCTCTTCCCGGGGGATCCCGAGGCGTTCCCAGGCCAGCCGGGAGACATAGTCTTCCCAACGTGTCCTGGGTCTTCCACCGTGGCCTCCTACCGGTCGGACATGCCCTAAACGCCTCCCGAGGGAGGCGTTCGGGTGGCATCCTGAGCAGATGCCCGAACCACCTCATCTGGCTCCTCACGATGGCATGTTAATGTTAGCATCATAATAGTTAGCTTGTGTCACATACCAAGTTATAAGACTCTAAGGTGTATGGCTGGGGAATTAGAGTAAAAAGTGTAAAATTTGCTAACAAACTTAGCACTTTAATTTTAGCATGCTAACAGTTAACAAGTGTCACATACCAAATTATATGACTGTAAGGTAAACAGTAGCAAAATTAGCTAAAAAAAAAAACTAAAAAAAAACTAGCACGATAATGTTAGCATGCTAACGTGAGCATCATAATAGTTAGCTTGTGTCACATACCAAGTTAGATGACTCTAAGGTGTATGGCTGGGGAATTAGAGTAAAAAGTGTCAAATTTGCTAACAAACTTAGCACTTTAATGTTAGCTTGCTAACAATTAACAAGTGTCACATACCAAATTATATGACTGTAAGGTAAACAGTAGCAAAATTAGCTAAAAAAAAAAAAACTTAAAAAAAACTAGCACGATAATGTTAGCATGCTAACGTGAGCATCATAATAGTTAGCTTGTGTCACATACCAAGTTAGATGACACTAAGGTGTATGGCTGGGGAATTAGAGTAAAAAGTGTAAAATTTGCTAACAACCTTAGCACTTTAATGTTAGCATGCTAACAGTTAACAAGTGTCACATACCAAATTATATGACTGTAAGGTAAACAGTAGCAAAATTAGCTAAATAAATAAAAAAATAAAAAAAACTAACACGTTAATGTTAGCATGCTAACGTGAGCATCATAATAGTTAGCTTGTGTCACATACCAAGTTATATGACTCTTAAGGTGTATGGCTGGGGAATTAAAGTAAAAAGTGTAAAATTTGCTAACAAATTTAGCACTTTAATGTTAGCATGCTAACAGTTAACAAGTGTCACATACCAAATTATATGACTGTAAGGTAAACAGTAGCAAAATTAGCTAAAAAACAAAAACAAAACTTGCACGTTAATGTTAGCATGCTAACGTGAGCATCATAATAGTTAGCTTGTGTCACATACCAAGTTAGATGACTCTAAGGTGTATGGCTGGGGAATTAGAGTAAAAAGTGTCAAATTTGCTAACAAATTTAGCACTTTAATGTTAGCATGCTAACAGTTAACAAGTGTCACATATCAAATTATATGACTAAGGTAAACAGTAGCAAAATTAGCTAAAAAAAAACAACAACAAAAACTAGCACGTTAATGTTAGCATGCTAACGTGAGCATCATAATAGTTCGCTTGTGTCACATACCAAGTTATAAGACTCTAAGGTGTATGGCTGGGGAATTAGAGTAAAAAGTGTAAAATTTGCTAACAAACTTAGCACTTTAATGTTAGCATGCTAACAGTTAACAAGTGTCACATACCAAATTATATGACTGTAAGGTAAACAGTAGCAAAATTAGCTAAAAAAAAAACTTAAAAAACTAGCACGTTAATGTTAGCATGCTAACGTGAGCATCATAATAGTTAGCTTGTGTCACATACCAAATTATATGACTATAAGGTAAACAGTAGCAAAATTAGCTAAAAAAAAAAACTAAAAAAACTAGCACGTTAATGTTAGCATGCTAACGTGAGCATCATAATAGTTAGCTTGTGTCACATACCAAGTTATATGACTCTAAGGTGTATGGCTGGGGAATTAGAGTAAAAAGTGTAAAATTTGCTAACAAACTTAGCACTTTAATGTTAGCATGCTAACAGTTAACAAGTGTCACATACCAAATTATATGACTGTAAGGTAAACAGTAGCAAAATTAGCTAAAAAAAAAACTTTAAAAAAACTAGCACGTTAATGTTAGCATGCTAACATGAGCATCATAATAGTTAGCTTGTGTCACATAGCAAGTTATATGACTCTAAGGTGTATGGCTGGGGAATTAGAGTAAAAAGTGTAAAATTTGCTAACAAACTTAGCACTTTAATGTTAGCATGCTAACAGTTAACAAGTGTCACATACCAAATTATATGACTGTAAGGTAAACAGTAGCTAAAACATTAGCTAAAAAAAAAACGAGCACGTTAATTTTAGCATGCTAACGTGAGCATCATAATAGTTAGCTTGTGTCACATACCAAGTTATAAGACTCTAAGGTGTATGGCTGGGGAATTAGAGTAAAAAGTGTAAAATTTGCTAACAAACTTAGCACTTTAATGTTAGCATGCTAACAGTTAACAAGTGTCACATACCAAATTATATAACTGTAAGGTAAACAGTAGCTAAAACATTAGCTAAAAAAAAAACTAGTACGTTAATTTTAGCATGCTAACATGAGCATCATAATAGTTAGCTTGTGTCACATACCAAGTTAGATGACTCTAAGGTGTATGGCTGGGGAATTAGAGTAAAAAGTGTCAAATTTGCTAACAAACTTAGCACTTTAATGTTAGCATGCTAACAGTTAACAAGTGTCACATACCAAATTATATGACTGTAAGGTAAACAGTAGCAAAATTAGCTGAAAAAAAAAAAAAACTAGCACGTTAATGTTAGCATGCTAACGTGAGCATCATAATAGTTAGCTTGTGTCACATACCAAGTTAGATGACTCTAAGGTGTATGGCTGGGGAATTAGAGTAAAAAGTGTAAAATTTGCTAAAAACCTTAGTACTTTAATGTTAGCATGCTAACAGTTAACAAGTGTCACATACCAAATTATATAACTGTAAGGTAAACAGTAGCAAAATTAGCTAAAAAAAATAAATAAATAAAAAAACTAGCACGTTAATGTTAGCATGCTAACGTGAGCATCATAATAGTTCGCTTGTGTCACATACCAAGTTATATGACTCTAAGGTGTATGGCTGGGGAATTAGAGTAAAAAGTGTAAAATTTGCTAACAAACTTAGCACTTTAATGTTAGCATGCTAACAGTTAACAAGTGTCACATACCAAATTATATGACTGTAAGGTAAACAGTAGCAAAATTAGCTAAAAAAAAAACTAAAAAAACTAGCACGTTAATGTTAGCATGCTAACGTGAGCATCATAATAGTTAGCTTGTGTCACATACCAAATTATATGACTATAAGGTAAACAGTAGCAAAATTAGCTAAAAAAAACAACTAAAAAAACTAGCACGTTAATGTTAGCATGCTAACGTGAGCATCATAATAGTTAGCTTGTGTCACATACCAAGTTATATGACTCTAAGGTGTATGGCTGGGGAATTAGAGTAAAAAGTGTAAAATTTGCTAACAAACTTAGCACTTTAATGTTAGCATGCTAACAGTTAACAAGTGTCACATACCAAATTATATGACTGTAAGGTAAACAGTAGCTAAAAATTAGCTAAAAAAAAACTATCACGTTCATTTTAGCATGCTAACGTGAGCATCATAATAGTTAGCTTGTGTCACATACCAAGTTAGATGACTCTAAGGTGTATGGCTGGGGAATTAGAGTAAAAAGTGTAAAATTTGCTAACAAACTTAGCACTTTAATGTTAGCATGCTAACAGTTAACAAGTGACACATACCAAATTATATGACTGTAAGGTAAACAGTAGCAAAATTAGCTGAAAAACAAAACAAAAAAAACTAGCGCGTTAATGTTAGCATGCTAACGTGAGCATCATAATAGTTAGCTTGTGTCACATACCAAGTTAGATGACTCTAAGGTGTATGGCTGGGGAATTAGAGTAAAAAGTGTCAAATTTGCTAACAAACTTAGCACTTTAATGTTAGCATGCTAACAGTTAACAAGTGTCACATACCAAATTATATGACTGTAAGGTAAACAGTAGCTAAAACATTAGCTAAAAAAAAAAACTAGCACGTTAATTTTAGCATGCTAACGTGAGCATCATAATAGTTAGCTTGTGTCACATACCAAGTTAGATGACTCTAAGGTGTATGGCTGGGGAATTAGAGTAAAAAGTGTAAAATTTGCTAACAAACTTAGCACTTTAATGTTAGCATGCTAACAGTTAACAAGTGTCACATACCAAATTATATGACTGTAAGGTAAACAGTAGCAAAATGAGCTGAAAAAAACCCAAAAAAAACTAGCACGTTAATGTTAGCATGCTAACGTGAGCATCATAATAGTTAGCTTGTGTCACATACCAAGTTAGATGACTCTAAGGTGTATGGCTGGGGAATTAGAGTAAAAAGTGTCAAATTTGCTAACAAACTTAGCACTTTAATGTTAGCATGCTAACAGTTAACAAGTGTCACATACCAAATTATATGACTGTAAGGTAAACAGTAGCAAAATTAGCTAAAAAAAAAAACTAAAAAAAAACTAGCACGATAATGTTAGCATGCTAACGTGAGCATCATAATAGTTAGCTTGTGTCACATACCAAGTTAGATGACTCTAAGGTGTATGGCTGGGGAATTAGAGTAAAAAGTGTCAAATTTGCTAACAAATTTAGCACTTTAATGTTAGCATGCTAACAGTTAACAAGTGTCACATACCAAATTATATGACTGTAAGGTAAACAGTAGCAAAATTAGCTAAAAAAAACAAAAAACCTAGCACGTTAATGTTAGCATGCTAACGTGAGCATCATAATAGTTAGCTTGTGTCACATACCAAGTTATATGACTCTTAAGGTGTATGGCTGGGGAATTAGAGTAAAAAGTGTCAAATTTGCTAACAAACTTAGCACTTTAATGTTAGCATGCTAACAGTTAACAAGTGTCACATACCAAATTATATGACTGTAAGGTAAACAGTAGCAAAATTAGCTAAAAAAAAAAACTAAGAAAAAACTAGCACGATAATGTTAGCATGCTAACGTGAGCATCATAATAGTTAGCTTGTGTCACATACCAAGTTAGATGACTCTAAGGTGTATGGCTGGGGAATTTGAGTAAAAAGTGTAAAATTTGCTAACAAATTTAGCACTTTAATGTTAGCATGCTAACAGTTAACAAGTGTCACATACAAATTATATGACTGTAAGGTAAACAGTAGCAAAATTAGCTAAAAAAAACAAAAAACTAGCACGTTAATGTTAGCATGCTAACGTGAGCATCATAATAGTTAGCTTGTGTCACATACCAAGTTATATGACTCTTAAGGTGTATGGCTGGGGAATTAGAGTAAAAAGTGCAATTAACTACAAAAGTTAGCACTTCAATGGTAGCATCAGGAGAAGACTAACAAACGCAAAATAAGGCAATAATGTTTAATAAACTTCTCATTAAAGCAAACTAATTGTCCAGTAATGGTAATAAAAACTTGGAGTGTTTTCTTTAGCTCGCTTTCCATGTTTATGTTCTCACTGTCCACTGTGTCCAGGTACGTGGAACATGTTTTCGTGCCATTTGCCGTTTGACGCCGGTATCATGCTAATTAGCTGCCTGAAAGCGGGTGACCCCGCTGTAGAAATAGCCTGCATGTCTTCTAGCACTGCAATGGCTCTATCAATGTTGTCCTGGCTAGCAGTGCCTCCGTTAAAATCCAGCCGCTGTTGCTTAGGTGGAGGTGGAGGTGAAGCATGTTGCTTTTGTAGCTGTCTCAGCAGATTTGAATTGCTGTTTTGGGCAGTAGATAGGATCTTTGAACCGAGACACAACTTACATTTAACTAAAAATGTTCTTTTCTTTGGTGCTCGACAAAAGAAAAGTAGTGAGAAAATCTCCATGTTAAGAAACTCGGCTTCGGCTCTGCCATGATGTCTTGTTAGTAAACACACACACAAGCACACACACACACACACACACACACACACACACACAGCGCGCCTCTTCTGACACAGAAGATTCAGAAGGACGACACTGCAGCATTCCAATAAAACACTCAGATACTCTCAGTTTCTAGCCGATACTACATCAAAAATAACGTAAAATAATGCAGTAATGCATCATGTAGTAACGGTTACTGAATATAAAAAATAACGCGTTGGACTACTAGTTACCGCCAAAAATAACGGCGTTACAGTTAGTCCCAACACTGCTTATTAATAATGAAAAATCATGTTTATCTGTGATTAATCAAGATTAATTTTGAGTTAACTATGAACAAAGTGCGATTAATCGAGATTAAATATTTCAAACAAGTTCCAACATACCCCGCCTGCTCCGTTTCATTGGAAATTAATCATATTTGAAATGTGTGTCATCTCCTTGGTGAAATGTTGCAGCGTGACATTGGATCCGGAGAGGAAATGTCACCGTTTCTTCTCCCACTGAGCAAAAGAATGAAATGTCACCACGTTCCCGCCCACACCAATTGGTGATTCATCGGACTTTAAATGCACTTGACCTTGCACCACTAGTTAGGATGCGCCACCTCATTCCGGAACATTGGCGACCAGGTGGTTTCACAACACAGCGACGTGGATGTAAAGACGTCATGCACAATGGTGTGTGTGTGTGTGTGTGTGTGTGTGTGTGTGTGTGTGTGTGTGTGTGTGTGTGTGTGTGTGTGTGTGTGTGTGTGTGTGTGTGTGTGTGTGTGTGTGTGTGTGTGTGTGTGTGTGTGTGTGTGTGTGTGTGTGTGTGTGTTCTTGTATTTCTACCCTTCTTGAGACATGTACAAGGAAAAGTAGCTTCCATATGAGGAGGTGTGAACAAGTTAGGACATAAATCAGGGTCCCAATACGGAAAACCATTCCATCTAATAGATAATGTCTCATTAGCACCCCTGGTGGTGAAATATATCAAAATGAGGGTGGTCCCAAAAAAGAGGGATTTTTAAAATTGACTGTGTGTCGCTTTTGAAAGTTCTCCCCTTCTGGTCAACATATGAAATAACAAGTGTGTGTAAAAATTTGAAGTGCTCCCCCTCTGGCCAACATATGTAATAACAATGTGTGTAAGAAACTGAAATGCGCCCTCTTTGGCCAAAATGAATTAAAAAAATAAAATAAATATGTATAAAGAGATATACTGTAATAACTTGAAGTTAATAATGGAGCTTAAAAAACAATTAAAAAAAATAAAAATACATTAACTAAAAGTAGTCTTTTTCTCGCACCTTTTTCATATAAAATTGGGAACAATTTCTCATATTCTTTCTGTTTCTGTAATATTGCAATATTTTCTCGTAAAATGTTTTTTTTTTTTAATGTAAAATTATTACTTTTTAATGCAAAATGGTGACATTTGTCATATGAAATTCTGACATTGCCAACGTTTTTGTTGTTCTTGTAAAATAGAGACATTCCTTGAGTGAAATTACGACTTTTGTCATAATTTTTGCTGAGTAAAATTCCTATTATTATTATAATATTGCCAAAATTTTACGTTTTCTTATAAAATTGTGACTTTTGTCGAGTAAAATTATGACTCTTTTCATAAAATTGCCAAAATGTTAAACTTTCTCTTGTAAAATTGCGACTGTTATTGAGTAAAATTCCAACTTTTGGCATAATATTGCACACATGTTCAGTTTTCCTTGTAAAATTTTGACTTGCGTTGAGTAAAATGACAACTTTTATTATGACACTGCCAAAATTCCAAGTTTTTCTTGCGAAATTGTGACCTTTATCTTGTGAAATTCCAACTCAAGTTTTTTTATATTTGCATAGTATGTATATATTATTCATGTTGTAAATACAAATCTTTATATATCTAGAAAGGGTGGTCCTAAAGAGGTAGGCATTTTTCGGAGGTCTCAAGAAGGCAACAAATACAAAAGTGTGTGTGTGTGTGTGTGTGTGTGTGTGTGTGTGTGTGTGTGTGTGTGTGTGTGTGTGTGTGTGTGTGTGTGTGTGTGTGTGTTCTTGTATTTCTACGCTTCTTGAGACATCAATAAGGAAAAGTAGCTTCCATATGAGGAGGTGTGAACAAGTTAGGACATAAATCAGGGTCCCAATACGGAAAACCATTCCATCTAATAGATAATGTCTCATTAGCACCCCTGGTGGTGAAATATATCAAAATGAGGGTGGACCCAAAAGGGAGGGATTTTTAAAATTGACTGTGTGTCGCTTTTGAAAGATCTCCCCTTCTGGTCAACATATGAAATAACAAGTGTGTGTAAAAATTTGAAGTGCTCCCCCTCTGGCCAACATATGTAATAACAAATGTGTGTAAGAAATTGAAATGCGCCCTCTTTGGCCAAAATTAATTTAAAAAAGTAAAATAAATATGTATATAGAGACTTACTGTAATAACTTGAAGTTAATAATGGAGCTTGAAAAACAATTAAAACAAAAAATAAAAATACATTAACTAAAAGTAGTCTTTTTCTCGCACCTTTTTCATATAAAATTGGGAACAATTTCTCATATTCTTTCTGTTTCTGTAATATTGCAATATTTTCTCGTAAAATTATTATTTTTTTTAATGTAAAATTATTACTTTTTAATGCAAAATGGTGACATTTGTCATATGAAATTCTGACATTGCCAACGTTTTTGTTGTTCTTGTAAAATAGTGACATTCCTTGAGTGAAATTACGACTTTTGTCATAATTTTTGCTGAGTAAAATTCTGATTATTATTATAATATTGCCAAAAATTTTACGTTTTCTTATAAAATTGTGACTTTTGTCAAGTAAAATTACGACTCTTTTCATAAAATTGCCAAAATGTTAAGCTTTTTCTTGTAAAATTGTGACTGTTATTGAGTAAAATTCCAACTTTTGGCATATTGCACACATGTTCAGTTTTCCTTGTAAAATTTTGACTTGCGTTGAGTAAAATGACAACTTTTATTATGACACTGCCAAAATCCCAAGTTTTTCTTGCGAAATTGTGACCTTTATCTTGTGAAATTCCAACTCAAGCTTTTTTATATTTGCATAGTTTGCATATATTATTCATGTTGTAAATACAAATCTTTATATATCCAGAAAGGGTGGTCCTAAAGAGGTAGGCATTTTTCGGAGGTCTCAAGAAGGTAACAAATACAAAAGTGTGTGTGTGTTCTTGTATTTCTACGCTTCTTGAGACATCAATAAGGAAAAGTAGCTTCCATATGAGGAGGTGTAAACAAGTTAGGACATAAATCATGGTCCCAATACGGAAAACCATCGCATCTAATAGAGAATGTCTCATTTGCACCCCTGGTGGTGAAATCTGTCAAAATGAGGGTGGACCCAAAAGGGAGGGATTTTTAAAATGGACTGTGTGTCGCTTTTGAAAGATCTCCCCTTCTGGTCAACATATGAAATAACAAGTGTTTGTAAAAATTTGAAGTGCTCCCCCTCTGGCCAACATATGTAATAACAAATGTGTGTAAGAAATTGAAATGCGCCCTCTTTGGCCAAAATGAATTAAAAAAAATAAAATAAATATGGATAAAGAGACATACTGTAATAACTTGAAGTTAATAATGGAGCTTAAAAAACAATTTAAAAAAAAAAAATACATTAACTAAAAGTAGTCTTTTTCTCGCACCTTTTTCATATAAAATTGGTAACAATTTCTCATATTCTTTCTGTTTCTGTAATATTGCAATATTTTCTCGTAAAATTTTTTTTTTTTTTTTAATGTAAAATTATTACTTTTTAATGCAAAATGGTGACATTTGTCATAGGAAATTCTGACATTACCAACGTTTTTGTTCTTGTAAAATAGAGACATTTCTTGAGTTATGACTTTTGTCATAATTTTTGCTGAGTAAAATTCCGATTATTATTATAATATTGCCAAAAATTTTACGTTTTCTTATAAAATTGTGACTTTTGTCAAGTAAAATTACGACTTTTCATAAAATTGCCAAAATGTTAAGCTTTTTCTTGTAAAATTGCGACTGTTATTGAGTACAATTCCAACTTTTGGCATAATATTGCACACATGTTCAGTTTTCCTTGTAAAATTTTGACTTGCGTTGAGTAAAATGACAACTTTTATTATGACACTGCCAAAATTCCAAGTTTTTCTTGCGAAATTGTGACCTTTATCTTGTGAAATTCCAACTCAAGCTTTTTTATATTTGCATAGTTTGTATATATTATTCATGTTGTAAATACAAATCTTTATATATCTAGAAAGGGTGGTCCTAAAGAGGTAGGCATTTTTGGGAGGTCTCAAGAAGGTAACAAATACAAGTGTGTGTGTGTGTGTGTGTGTGTGTGGGTGTGTGTGTGTGTGTGTGTGTGTGTGTGTGTGTGTGTGTGTGTGTGTGTGTGTGTGTGTGTGTGTGTGTGTGTGTGTGTTCTTGTATTTCTACGCTTCTTGAGACATCAATAAGGAAAAGTAGCTTCCATATGAGGAGGTGTAAACAAGTTAGGACATAAATCATGGTCCCAATACGGAAAACCATCGCATCTAATAGAGAATGTCTCATTAGCACCCCTGGTGGTGAAATCTATCAAAATGAGGGTGGACCCAAAAGGGAGGGATTTTTAAAATGGACTGTGTGTCGCTTTTGAAAGATCTCCCCTTCTGGTCAACATATGAAATAACAAGTGTGTGTAAAAATTTGAAGTGCTCCCCCTCTGGCCAACATATGTAATAACAAATGTGTGCAAGAAACTGAAATGCGCCCTCTTTGGCCAAAATGAATTTAAAAAAATAAAATAAATATGGATAAAGAGACATACTGTAATAACTTGAAGTTAATAATGGAGCTTGAAAAACAATTAAAACAAAAAATAAAAATACATTAACTAAAAGTAGTCTTTTTCTCGCACCTTTTTCATATAAAATTGGGAACAATTTCTCATATTCTTTCTGTTTCTGTAATATTGCAATATTTTCTCGTAAATTTTTATTTTTTTTTTAATGTAAAATTATTACTTTTTAATGCAAAATGGTGACATTTGTCATATGAAATTCGGACTTTTGCCAACGTTTTTGTTGTTCTTGTAAAAGAGTGACATTTCTTGAGTAAAATGATGACCTTTGTCATCATTTTTGCAGAGTAAAATTCCGATTATTATTATAATATTGCTAAAAATTTTACGTTTTCTTATAAAATTGTGACTTGTCAAGTAAAATTACGACTCTTTTCCTAAAATTATATAATATTATAATAATATTGCACACATGTTCAGTTTTCCTTGTAAAATTTTGACTTACGTTGAGTAAAATGAGAACTTTTATTATGACACTGCCAAAATTCCAAGTTTTTCTTGCGAAATTGTGACCTTTATCTTGTAAAATTCCAACTCAAGCTTTTTTATATTTGCATAGTATGTATATATTATTCATGCTGTAAATACAAATCTTTATATATCTAGAAAGGGTGGTCCTAAAGAGGTAGGCATTTTTCGGAGGTCTCAAGAAGGTAACAAATACAAAAGTGTGTGTGTGTTCTTGTATTTCTACGCTTCTTGAGACATCAATAAGGAAAAGTAGCTTCCATATGAGGAGGTGTAAACAAGTTAGGACATAAATCATGGTCCCAATACGGAAAACCATCGCATCTAATAGAGAATGTCTCATTTGCACCCCTGGTGGTGAAATCTGTCAAAATGAGGGTGGACCCAAAAGGGAGGGATTTTTAAAATGGACTGTGTGTCGCTTTTGAAAGATCTCCCCTTCTGGTCAACATATGAAATAACAAGTGTGTGTAAAAATTTGAAGTGCTCCCCCTCTGGCCAACATATGTAATAACAAATGTGTGTAAGAAACTGAAATGCGCCCTCTTTGGCCAAAATTAATTTAAAAAAGTAAAATAAATATGTATATAGAGACTTACTGTAATAACTTGAAGTTAATAATGGAGCTTGAAAAACAATTAAAACAAAAAATAAAAATACATTAACTAAAAGTAGTCTTTTTCTCGCACCTTTTTCATATAAAATTGGTAACAATTTCTCATATTCTTTCTGTTTCTGTAATATTGCAATATTTTCTCGTAAATTTTTTATTTTTTTTTAATGTAAAATTATTACTTTTTAATGCAAAATGGTGACATTTGTCATATGAAATTCGGACTTTTGCCAACGTTTTTGTTGTTCTTGTAAATGAGTGACATTTCTTGAGTAAAATGATGACCTTTGTCATCATTTTTGCAGAGTAAAATTCCGATTATTATTATATTGCTAAAAATTTTACGTTTTCTTATAAAATTGTGACTTTTGTCAAGTAAAATTACGATTCTTTTCATAAAATTATATAATATTATAATAATATTGCACACATGTTCAGTTTTCCTTGTAAAATTTTGACTTGCGTTGAGTAAAATGACAACTTTTATTATGACACTGCCAAAATTCCAAGTTTTTCTTGCGAAATTGTGACCTTTATCTTGTGAAATTCCAACTCAAGCTTTTTTATATTTGCATAGTATGTATATATTATTCATGTTGTAAATACAAATCTTTATATATCTAGAAAGGGTGGTCCTAAAGAGGTAGGCATTTTCCGGAGGTCTCAAGAAGGTAACAAATACAAAAGTGTGTGTGTGTGTGTGTGTTCTTGTATTTCTATGCTTCTTGAGACATCAATAAGGAAAAGTAGCTTCCATATGAGGAGGTGTAAACAAGTTAGGACATAAATCATGGTCCCAATACGGAAAACCATCGCATCTAATAGAGAATGTCTCATTTGCACCCCTGGTGGTGAAATCTATCAAAATGAGGGTGGACCCAAAAGGGAGGGATTTTTAAAATGGACGGTGTGTCGCTTTTGAAAGATCTCCCCTTCAGGTCAACATATGAAATAACAAGTGTGTGTGTAAAAAAAATTTGAAGTGCTCCCTCTCTGGCCAACATATGTAATAACAAATGTGTGTAAGAAATTGAAATGCGCCCTCTTTGGCCAAAATTAATTTAAAAAAGTAAAATAAATATGTATAAAGAGACATACTGTAATAACTTGAAGTTAATAATGGAGCTTGAAAAACAATTAAAACAAAAAATAAAAATACATTAACTAAAAGTAGTCTTTTTCTCGCACCTTTTTCATATAAAATTGGGAACAATTTCTCATATTCTTTCTGTTTCTGTAATATTGCAATATTTTCTCGTAAAAAAATTTTTTTTTTTAATTTAAAATTATTACTTTTTAATGCAAATTGGTGACATTTGTCATATGAAATTCTGACATTACCAACGTTTTTGTTGTTCTTGTAAAATAGAGACATTTCTTGAGTGAAATTACGACTTTTGTCATAATTTTTGCTGAGTAAAATTCCGATTATTATTATAATATTGCCAAAAATTTTAAGTTTTCTTATAAAATTGTGACTTTTGTCGAGTAAAATTACGACTCTTTTCATAAAATTGCCAAAATGTTAAGCTTTTTCTTGTAAAATTGCGACTGTTATTGAGTAAAATTCCAACTTTTGGCATAATATTGCACACATGTTCAGTTTTCCTTGTAAAATTTTGACTTGCGTTGAGTAAAATGACAACTTTTATTATGACACTGCCAAAATCCCAAGTTTTTCTTGCGAAATTGTGACCTTTATCTTGTGAAATTCCAACTCAAGCTTTTTTATATTTGCATAGTTTGTATATATTATTCATGTTGTAAATACAAATCTTTATATATCTAGAAAGGGTGGTCCTAAAGAGGTAGGCATTTTTCGGAGGTCTCAAGAAGGTAATAAATACAAAAGTGTGTGTGTGTGTGTGTGTGTGTGTGTGTGTGTGTGTGTGTGTGTGTGTGTGTGTGTGTGTGTGTGTGTGTGTGTGTGTGTGTGTGTGTGTGTGTGTGTGTGTGTGTGTGTGTGTGTGTGTGTGTGTGTGTGTCAGAAGAAGCTTCTACGGAGAAACCAGGCCACAAAATGTAAAGAGGCCTGCGGACTGTCCACAAAATCCCCCCGGCCATCAACCACAGCTTTTTTTCCCCACATCTTGATTTTCCAGTTTCATGTTTCGAATCCCTTTTTTTCCCTCTTTTATTCCCTCATCCAACGCTGCTTCCCATGACCCGCTAATCTCTGCAAAGTAGACCAGACAAGACCCCGCCGAGTGCTGCCGCACGCTTTTTGAAAATCCAATTCCAAGTCCGAGTGCGCCTCCTGGGACTTTGGATTTCACAGGCAGGACGGAACTTTTGATTGTGTGTGTGTGTGTGTGTGTGTGTGTGTGTGTGTGTGTGTGTGTGTGTGTGTGTGTGTGTGTGTGTGTGTGTGTGTGTGTGTGTGTGTGTGTGTGTGTGTGTGTGTGTGTGTGTGTGTGTGTGTGTGTGTGTGTGTGTGTGTGTGTGTGTGTGTGTGAGATGCCTTCCTGTCACGTGACGGATCAGGATAAGTTGCACTTTTTGACATCCGGGGGACGGCGTGGCGCGGTTGGGAGAGAGTGGCCCCGCCAGCAACCTGAGGGTTTCTGGTTCGATTCCCACCTTCTATCAACCTTGTCACGTCCGTTGTGTCCTTGAGCAAGACACTTCACCCTTGCTCCTGATGGGTCGTGGTTAGCGCCTTGCATGAAGGGAAGTGAAGTGAAGGGAATTGTATTTATATAGCGTTTTTTCTCTAGTGACTCAAAGCATACTTGCCAACCTTGAGACCAACGTTCCCTCTAAGGTGCGTGCCTGTGCATTTGCGCACTGCTCAAGTGTCCTCTGCGTACGGCAAATCTATGCCACGCACAAAATCTAATAAAAAAATAAGTGCATAACAATTTTCGACACGACAGAAAAAATAGTTTTCGTCATCATTGTTCAAATATTGTAACGTCTGACTCTAGACTCTTTGACGACATGAATTCCATCCATGACTTTACTGAGCAAAACTCTTTATTGTCGGCCATAAACACATCACCAAAACATTAGTAAAAAAAATTATATCAAGTAAAAGTGGTCATTTTCTGCAGTACAAACCAGACCAAAAGCAACTTTGTTATATCAACAGCGGCCGCTCCCTCTTTCTCACTTGCGCCAACACATGCACATATGGCACTTAGCCAGTGATGCGTTTACAGCCACACAAAAAGTTGGACAACTCCAACACCACACATAAGTGTCATTCCAGGTCGTTACACTATGATTTACCAATCAAATTTGTGCTTATTCTAGTGTCATTTATTAGGAATCTTAATTTATAAATATTAATCATGAAATGCTGTTAATATATTAAATAAATACTAATAAAAATATATATTTTACAAACAGGAAGTGGCAGGAATGTACACATGATCCCCTGCTTACATCTCATTGTGCAACATGTGAATGTTTTAATGAGAACTAAATGCAATGTCTGAAAGGGGTACAAATTATTTCCACAGCAGGACCTCCACCCAGACAAACAATACAAGTACACAGTTCATGAAAAACAATATTTGTTGTTATTGTCATTGTAAGTGGGCCTAAACACTTATATTAGAAATGGAAATGACTGCTGTCATTTGATTATAATAATAAGAGAATGTTGTCTGTCTATCTGTGTTGGCCCTGCGATGAGGTGGGGACTTGTCCAGGGTGTACCCCGCCTTCCGCCCGAACGCAGCTGAGATAGGCTCCAGCGACCCCGAAAGGGACAAGCGGTAGAAAATGGATGGATGGATGGAGATTGAACTTGTTATTTAGTCAGGTTTGGGACAGGTGTGCTGCTGGTGTAGCCACAGTGTGCACGTCTGATGTTGCTCACATGGGCTCCACTGAATGCTCAGGGAGTTTTTGCGTTTGCTCACACACATGAAAAATTAGAGGGAACATTGCTTGAGACCTCCGAATTCGGGAGATGGGGGGTGGGGGGGGGATGTATATTGTAGCATCCCGGAAAACTTAGGGCTACAAGGGATTCTGGGTATTTGTTCTGTTGTGTTACGGTGCGGATGTGTTTGTCATTCTTGTTTGGTGTGGGTTCACAGTGTGGCGCATATTTGTAACAGTGTTAAACTTGTTTATACGGCCACCCTCGGTGTGACCTGTATGGCTGTTGACCAAGTATGCCTTGTAGTCACTTGTGAGTGTCTGTAGAAGCCGTATACAACATGTGACTGGGTCGGCAACGACAGGTTGTAGAGGACGCTAAAGGCAGTGCCATCACGGCACGCCCTCAATATTGTTGTCCGGGTGAAAATCGGGAGGAATTCGGGGGAATGGTTGCCCCGGGAGATTTTCGGGAGGGGCACTGAAATTCGGGAGTCTCCTGTAAAAATTGGGAGGGTTGGCACGTATGACTCAAAGCGCTTTACATAGTGAAACCCAATATCTAAGTTACATTTAAACCAGTGCGGGTGGCACTGGGAGCAGGTGGGTAAAGTGTCTTGCCCAAGGACACAACGGCAGTGACTAGGATGGCAGAAGCGGGGATCAAACCTGGAACCCTCAAGTTGCTGGCACGGCCACTCTACCAACCGAGCTATACCGCTTGAAGCGGTGAAACAGCGAGAGTCGGTACTTTGTAAGTTTGATAAGACTACTAAATGTGTTAGAGTAGGAATAAAGAAAGCTGTAAAACAATTAGAAGCAATGAGGAAAAAAATACAAATAAGTAAATAGAAATAAAATATATTCAATCAAAGTATCAATCAATCAATCAATCAATCAAAGTTTATTTATATAGCCCTAAAACACGAATGTCTCAAAGGGCTGCACAAGCCACAACGACATCCTCGGTTCAGATCCCACATCAGGGCAAGGAAAAACTCAACCCAATGGGATACAATGAGAAACCTTGGAGGGGACCGCAGATGTGGGGGCCCAACCCCCCTGGTCGACCGGTGCAATGGACGTCGAGTGGATCTAGTTAATAGTCTGAGAGTCCAGTCCATACTGGATCTAACATAATAGTCTGAGAGTCCAGTCCATAGTGGATCTAACATAATAGTGTGAGAGTCCAGTCCATAGTGGATCTAGTTAATAGTGTGAGAGTCCAGTCTATAGTGGATCTAACATGATAGTGTGAGAGTCCAGTCCATAGTGGATCTAACATAATAGTGTGAGAGTCCAGTCCATAGTGGATCTAACATAATAGTGTGAGAGTCCAGTCCATAGTGGATCTAACATAATAGTGTGAGAGTCCAGTCCATAGTGGATCTAACATAATAGTGTGAGAGTCCAGTCCATACTGGATCTAACATAATAGTCTGAGAGTCCAGTCCATAGTGGATCTAACATAATAGTCTGAGAGTCCAGTCCATAGTGGATCTAACATAATAGTGTGAGAGTCCAGTCCATAGTGGATCTAGTTAATAGTGTGAGAGTCCAGTCTATAGTGGATCTAACATGATAGTGTGAGAGTCCAGTCCATAGTGGATCTAACATAATAGTGTGAGAGTCCAGTCCATAGTGGATCTAACATAATAGTGTGAGAGTCCAGTCCATAGTGGATCTAACATAATAGTGTGAGAGTCCAGTCCATAGTGGATTTAGTTAATAGTGTGAGAGTCCAGTCCATAGTGGATCTAACATAATAGTGTGAGAGTCCAGTCCATAGTGGATTTAGTTAATAGTGTGAGAGTCCAGTCCATAGTGGATTCAGTTAATAGTGTGAGAGTCCAGTCCATAGTGGATCTAACATAGTAGTGTGAGAGTCCAGTCCATAGTGGATTTAGTTAATAGTGTGAGAGTCCAGTCCATAGTGGATTTAGTTAATAGTGTGAGAGTCCAGTCCATAGTGGATCTAACATAATAGTGTGAGAGTCCAGTCCATAGCGGATCTAACATAATAGTGTGAGAGTCCAGTCCATAGTGGATCTAGTTAATAGTGTGAGAGTCCAGTCTATAGTGGATCTAACATGATAGTGTGAGAGTCCAGTCCATAGTGGATCTAGTTAATAGTGTGAGAGTCCAGTCCATAGTGGATCTAACATAATAGTGTGAGAGTCCAGTCCATAGTGGATTTAGTTAATAGTGTGAGAGTCCAGTCCATAGTGGATTTAGTTAATAGTGGGAGAGTCCAGTCCATAGTGGATCTAACATAATAGTGTGAGAGTCCAGTCCATAGTGGATCTAACATAATAGTGTGAGAGTCCAGTCCATAGCGGATCTAACATAATAGTGTGAGAGTCCAGTCCATAGTGGATCTGGTTAATAGTGTGAGAGTCCAGTCTATAGTGGATCTAACATGATAGTGTGAGAGTCCAGTCCACAGTGGATCTAACATAATAGTGTGAGAGTCCAGTCCATAGTGGATTTAGTTAATAGTGTGAGAGTCCAGTCCATAGTGGATTTAGTTAATAGTGTGAGAGTCCAGTCCATAGTGGATCTAACATAATAGTGTGAGAGTCCAGTCCACAGTGGATCTAACATAATAGTGTGAGAGTCCAGTCCATAGTGGATTTAGTTAATAGTGTGAGAGTTCAGTCCATAGTGGATCTAACATAATAGTGTGAGAGTCCAGTCCATAGCGGATCTAACATAATAGTGTGAGAGTCCAGTCCATAGTGGATCTAGTTAATAGTGTGAGAGTCCAGTCTATAGTGGATCTAACATGATAGTGTGAGAGTCCAGTCCATAGTGGATCTAACATAATAGTGTGAGAGTCCAGTCCATAGTGGATTTAGTTAATAGTGTGAGAGTCCAGTCCATAGTGGATCTAACATAATAGTGTGAGAGTCCAGTCCACAGTGGATCTAACATAATAGTGTGAGAGTCCAGTCCATAGTGGATTTAGTTAATAGTGTGAGAGTCCAGTCCATAGTGGATCTAACATAATAGTGTGAGAGTCCAGTCCATAGTGGATCTAACATAATAGTGTGAGAGTCTAGTCCATAGTGGATTTAGTTAATAGTGTGAGAGTCCAGTCCATAGTGGATCTAACATAATAGTGTGAGAGTCCAGTCCATAGTGGATCTAACATAATAGTGTGAGAGTCCAGTCCATGAGTGGAGACAAGTCAGCAGCGCAGAGACGTCCCCAACTGATGCACAGTTGAGTGGTCCACCCCGGGACCGACTTTGAACAGCTGGCGCATCATCTGTGGTCACCTAATAACCTCTCCATGCAGGAGAGGGGGGCAAAGCAGAAAAGAGACGGCAGATCAACTGGTCTAAAAGGGGGGGGGGGTCTATTTAAAGGCTAGTGTATACAAATGAGTTTTTGCATATAAATATATCAGTCAAATGGGTACAAGTAAATAATGACAAAGTTAGATAAAATAATACAGGTATTATTCTCTGTGATTTGATCGTTGCAGGAAGCAATAGAGACTTTCCTAGCACAAGAAGCTCTGGTGAATAACATTAGTCCAAACTCTGCGTGCGCTGCGGTGCACAAGGAAAGCAGCGTGTGGATGTGAGAGCAACGCCATGCTGCGTGAACATCATACTCCAGCGGGGCTCCTGGGCCATCTGTTGGCTGTGTCACGCTGCGGGAGATCACAATTATCCAGGAGAGAAGGAACTAAAGCGCTGGCCTCAGATCTTTGCTTTTACTCTTTCACCCGGGCTCCACCGTAGAACTTCATACCAAACATCATTCATTTAATGTGTGCTGCTAATCAATACAGAGCTAAGCCTGACCTGTAACTGGGTCAGAACAGTGACCCGAAGTCACAGGAGCGTCATTACTATTGGATCGTTATCAGGTCATCATTCCATCAAACTCGCTGGTGTCCTTATTTCAGTCCACCGTGGAACTTCTAAAGTCCGAGGGCGAACTCCAACAGGCTGTTAGTACCCTGCTGTCCTGGCCCGGATGGTTCTTTTCCTCTTTGGTCCGGAGGACACGACGTCCACAGTTTCCAAAAACAATTTGAAATGTGGACTCGTCAGACCACAGAACACTTTTCCACTTTGTATCAGTCCATCTTAGATGAGCTCAGGCCCAGCGAAGCCGACGGCGTTTCTGGGTGTTGTTGATCATTGGTTTTCGCCTCGCATAGGAGAGTTTTAACTTGCACTTACAGATGTAGCGACCAACTGTAGCTACTGACAGTGCGTTTCTGAAGTGTTCCTGAGCCCATGTGGTGATATCCTTTACACACTGATGTCGCTTGTTGATACAGTACAGCCTGACGGATCGAAGGTCACGGGCTTAGCTGCTTACGTGCAGTGATTTCTCCAGATTCTCTGAACCCTTTGATGATATTACGGACCGTAGATGGTGAAATCCCTAAATTCCTTGCAATAGCTGGTTGAGAAAGGTTTTTCTTAAACTGTTCAACAATTTGCTCACCCATTTGTTGACAAAGTGGTGACGCACGCCCCATCCTTTCTTGTGAAAGACTAAGCATTTTTTGGGAAGCTGTTTTTATACCCAATCATGGCACCCACCTGTTCCCAATTTGCCTGTTCACCTGTGGGATGTTCCAAATAAGTGTTTGATGAGCATTCCTCAACTTTATCAGTATTTATTGCCACCTTTCCCAACTTCTTTGTCACGTGTTGCTGGCATCAAATTCTAAAGTTAATGATTATTTGCACAAAAAAAAAAGTTTATCAGTTTGAACATCAAATATGTTGTCTTTGTAGCATATTCAACTGAATATGGGTTGAAAATGATTTGCAAATCATTGTATTCCGTTTATATTTACATCTAACACAATTTCCAAACTCATATGGAAACAGGGTTTGTACAAGAGCTGCCAATGGCAAGTTAGAAACTAGCCCACGTATCACTAGCCGGCAGCCAGCGCGCCGCTAATCACTAGCACCACTAATCGCAAGCACCGCTAATTGCTACCCTTGTGCCTAATTGCTGGCTTGAAACAAGCGTCACTAATCGCTAGCTGGCAACGAGCATGCTAATTTATAGTGTTACGAAGGGGTGGCCGGACCATGTGTACGTTGGTAAACATCACTCCCTGACAACTTCAACGAGTGTACTGGCCGCTAAGTCGGCAGCTGGTGGCTAGCACACTTACCTCTCAATTGGGCGACGTGGGTTCGTGACTCGCTCGGAGTGGTGACAGTATGGGAAGATCAGAAACACAACGCAGAGCCGCTACACTAGCTGGAAACTAGCGCACTTATCACAAGATTGTAGCTAGCGCCGATTTTTGCTGGCACTGCTAATCACTTGAACTGCCAGTGGCTAGCTGCAAACTAGCGCACGTATCTCTGGCTAGCACCGATAATTGCTAGCGCCGATTTTTGCGAGCACCACTAATCATAAGCATCGCTAATTGCTACCCTTGCTCCTAATTGCTAGCTTGAGACAAGCATCACTAATCGCTAGCTGGAAACTAACACATGAATCGCTAACTGGCAACGAGCATGCTAATTGCTAGTGTTACAGATGGGTGGCCGGGCCATGTGTACGGTTGGTAAACCTCACTCCCTGACAACTTCAAAGAGTGTGCTGGTCGCTAAGTCGGCAGCTGGTGGCTAGCACACTTACCTCTCAATTGGGCGACGTGGGTTCCTGACTCGCTCGGAGTGGTGACAGTATGGGAAGATCAGAAACACAACGCAGAGCCACTACACTAGCTGGAAACTAGCGCACTTATCACAAGATTGTAGCTAGCGCCGATTTTTGCTGGCACTGCTAATCACTTGAACTGCCAGTGGCTAGCTGCAAACTAGCACACGTATCTCTGGCTAGCACCGATAATTGCTAGCGCAGATTTTTGCGAGCACAACTAATCACAAGCATCGCTAATTGCTACTCTTGCTCCTAATTGCTAGCTTGAAACAAGCATCACTAATCGCTAGCTGGAAACTAACACATGAATCGCTAACTGGCAACGAGCATGCTAATTG
Organism: Entelurus aequoreus; assembly: GCF_033978785.1. NCBI lineage: Eukaryota > Metazoa > Chordata > Actinopteri > Syngnathiformes > Syngnathidae > Entelurus > Entelurus aequoreus. The sequence continues at coordinate 19,212,881 of NC_084758.1, forward strand.
CTAGTGTTACAGAGGGGTGGCCGGGCCATGTGTACGGTTGGTAAACCTCACTCTCTGACAACTTCAAAGAGTGTGCTGGTCGCTGGGGCTTTTATTACCTCTCAATTGGTGTGACTCAACCAGTAATGTATTTTTCTAGGAATAGTGATGCAGCCTTCCCGGTTAGGGTGAAGGCCGTCCCTCCTCAGCAAGCTTGGTTTGCCCCAGAAATAGGGCCAATTATTAATGAACGTTAGTCCCTGTTGTCTACAAAAACTAGGCAGCCGCTTGTTAAGCGAGACTTATCACTAAAGAACATAAAAGAGCGCAGAGCTGACGCATCCAAAAGTAAAGTAAAGTAAAACACACCGAAAAAAACTACAAAAATGTTGGGACTTTTTGTAAAAAAACAAAACATTTTTAAAGAACAAACCCAAATTATCTGGTGGTTATCTGGATATGTATGTTCTAGTCTAGATATGTTAGAAGTCTAAAACTTGATTCTGTTTTTTTAAAAACCCGGTTTCCAATCAATAATTAGTTTTTTAGTGCATGTAAACATACCAAGTGTGTCAGGTTTAGGGTGGAATGAGGGGCCCCTTTTGGAGTCTTGTGTATGGGGGTGCAGAATTTGGTGTTAAGGCCCTGGTCACAAGGGTTTTTGCGTGCTATGGCTTGCGGTGATAAGAATAGGATTCTTATTCTGGTCTTGTCAGGCAATCGTACCAAGTTTGATCCCTGGTTTGAGTTGTTTCAGGAAGATCTGCGAGTTTATACTTCACGTTTTTTTCTCTAATTACACAGCCATACACCTTACAGTCCTATAACTTGGTATGTGACACATGCTAACGGATAGCATGCTAATGTTTTCATGCTAACATTAGCATGAAAACTTTTTGAGCTAAATTTGCAACCGTTTACTCCAGAGTCGTATAACTTGGTATGTGACACTTGTTAACTCTTAGCATGCAAGCGTTAGCATGCTAGCAAGCTAATATTAGCATGTTAACTGTTTTTGCTATTTTTTCACTTTTTTCTCTAATTCCGCAGTCATACACCTTATAGCCGTATTACTTGATATGTGAGACATACTAACAGTTAGCATGCCATCGTTAGCACACATGCTAAGTATTAGCATTTTAATGTGCGCATGCTAACGTTTTAGTCTAGCTCTGTAGCTCTTTTTGGGCAGTTACACCTACAACTCACGGATTCAGACACTCGGCACCATATTCAAAGTACGCCGGCTCCCGACGACCCCCGGCCAGAGGTCCAGGGCACAGATAGCAGGTCCACCAAAATTTCCGCGGGAATTTTGTAATATTTAAATTATGTTTAATTTGTTATTTTACACAAAGAATCATTATCAAACAATGTATTTCCCATGAATTCGTTTTAAGATCAAGTTCAAGGGTAATTCAGAAAGCACCCCAAAGTGTTGTACAAAAAATGACAAAGATGAACCAATAAATTGAATAATAAAATAAATGAAAACATCTGTCAGGTTTAAAATAAAAGAAAATAGATAAAACAAGCAAATAAAGCAGAATAAAATATTTAAAACCAAAATGTCTCAAAGTCTAGCTCAGCTTATTTTTAAAAGCCATTGTACAAAAATGTGTTTCAGAGCTGTTTTAGCATCAAATTAAGTTGAAGTTTGAGTAATAGTATAATAGTTTTTTGTAATGGGGCGGGGGCCTCCAAATAAAATTCTGCAAAACTACCATGGTACCCCCTCTTTTTAATGAATGTGTCCTTGACACTCAGCATCAAGGGTTGGAATTGGGGGTTAAATCACCAAAAATGATTCCCGGGCGCGGCCACCGCTGCTGCTCACTGCTCCCCTCACCTCCCAGGGGGTGATCAAGGGTGATGGGTCAAATGCAGAGAATAATTTCGCCACACCTAGTGTGTGTGTGACAATCATTGGTACTTTAACTTTAAAAGGTCCGACAGAGACCAAATTGCACAAAAAACTGAATAATTTCTCCCATAGGAAATATTGTAAATATCAAACCGTTCCAGACACCCCAAAAATAACACTTTTAATAACGAATAATTGTAATTGTCCATGCAGAAAACCATGTTATACATGAATTAATGAACATTCAGCATCACGTTTATCTTTATTGAAGACGGCAAAGAGTTCTCTCTTAAATTCAATGATGTTTCTCACCTTTTGTAATCAAAGTGTTGGCATTCACAACTTTATTTGGCCCCAATGTGGCTTATTTGTAAGGCATTCGATTCCTTGTTTGGGCACTCAATGATACGTAGTGTGTTGGGCACAACACACTATAGTATCACACTACTATTAATATTTATGTAACCAAATATTAACATTGCTGTATGTATACTTTTGACCCAGCAGATTTGCTCACATTTTCAGTAGACCCATAATAAATTCATAAAAGAACCAAACTTCATGAATGTTTTTTTGTGACCAACAAGTATGTGCTCCAATCACTCTATCACAAAAAAATAAGAGTTGTAGAAATTATTGGAAACTCAAGACAGCCATGACATTATGTTCTTTACAAGTGTATGTAAACTTTTGACCATGACTGTATATAAATGTTTGTTATATGCCGCCTACGGAAATGACATTTTGGATCTTTCTGATTGGCTAAAATGGTCTTACAGTCCTAGGCCACAGCGCCCCCAGTAGTTTGGCATGCGTATGACACCCAGGGTATGCGTTTGCTTGGGGACAGATATAGTTTTTTTAAATGCGCACATTTGGCTCGAAGTCGTTTTAAAAAGTTCCCAAGCTATAAAAGTTCAAGTATGCAAATGCAGAATGAAGAATTTTTAAAAAGTCACAAGTAATTGCGCATTTGAAGAGCGAAGGGCAGTCAGTAACAATAACAATGGAGCTTTGGCACCATCTGCTGGGCGTGCTCTGGTATTACATCTGCACCAATATGCACATTTATGACTCAATAAGAGGGGGTTTGAAGGAAAAAAAAAACATCTTAACGTCATGACAGTGATTTACATTTTTAATATTTAAAAAATACAGTCATAATATCGAAATGTGGAGTATGATAAGGAACACTGGAGTCATGGAGGACATGTGGAAAAGGCATAAAACATTTAGAAGTAATTATTTCGTTGAAGCAAGACAGCAGCCACAATATTAGACACATTGTTGAATTAGTGTTCGGCTTAGAAACTGACGTTTCATTCAAATAGATGTTTACTTTTAGGGGAGTCTGGACAGCCCCGTGTTGGGAGTGTGCAAGTGTACCTAATGTTGTGGCTGCCAAGTCCACATATACAAAAACAAAAGGACACGTTATGAGGGCGTACATTATATATTTATACACATTAAAAACAAAAGTGAAAATCAATTAAAATATCTATTTTTTTTCTCTGCATGATTCTGGATGGTGGTACGTTTAAGACTTTAAAAATTCGAGTAAATAAATACAAAAGGTAACTTAAAGCTGCCACAACGACACATGGTGCATTCAGGCACTCCTTCCCGAGTGGGTAAAAACATTCCTCCGCACTACAATAACACCAAGCATTGTTATTCTTTTTTTATTTTCTTTTTTCCCCCAGTATTTACACAAAGTAGGGCGCTTTATCTCGTTTTCTCCACCAGTGTCAATATTCACATACAATGACATACATCTTGACCCACACGATTGTTGCTTCTTTATCTGGACGGATTTTGCAAAAATCTGCAGCTCACCAAAATAAATGACAACAAATATTTGTTGGCTGAACATTGTCATTCGTGAACATTATATTTAAATATGTAACAGACCCCGAAAACATGGATTCCTTTTGTTTTTAAGTGGAATATTAACAAAAGAAATGAATCCGGTCTTAAATAGCAACTAATGACCTATCATACAGTGGCATGAGGTTTTGATCTGGATGGATTTTGCCGCCAAGCGTGCAAAGAAACGTGCCGTTCTTTCCTAAACGTACCACAGGTGGTCAGAATGGGAGTTTATTGCTGATTAACCGGTTGACGATGACACATTTGAAGGGAATAGTCATGACAGTGCATGACAGGCTGCAAAAGACGCCGCAGATGGCGATGCAGTCTATTATACGGGGCGGCGGTTGCTAAGTGCGAAGAGGGAGCGACGGTTCCAATCATGCGGCGGATTGAGATTAATAAATCGAGACAGGGATTAAAAAGAGGCATTGTTTAAGAAAAAACAACAACACAGCAAACATTGTCCTACGTATATCTATCATACAGTATCTCGTTCCTCTTTTAAATATAGTCCAAGAACAATGAATATAATTATGAGGCGTTTGTAGCACATACAGCGTCTATGCTACGAGTTGCTAATAAGGCTTTGAAATGTTTTCTTGCTTGTACTTTCCCGACAGACTCTAACACCCATGGAGAAGCGCACGTTACAGATAAATAATTGTACAAAAATGTCCAGTATTGAATGTTTTGTCAGGTTTTAAATAAAAAATAGTGCTTTGATTGAAAATACTCCACATATGCTTATTGGGAGACCCGAACAGTGCATCCAGTGACCTCGTACTTCCGTCCCATCACCTTGCCCAGCCTCATCTTTAATATTTGGCACTTTGCGGGTTTCTCCGGGCGTCTGGCGTGGGTCACGGCGTCCGTTTCCTGTACGGGAGACCGCGGTTTGGGGTGATTGAGGATCACCACAGGCTGATCTGGGCCCGGGTTTGTCACCAGCTGGTCCGATTTGAGCGGCATCAGTTGGTTCTTGGTGCGGGGGCCGGGTGCGGAGGTTGGGGGATGGCATACGGACGCTACGGGTTTCCCCCGCTGGCCCGACTGGAGCGCCATCAGTTGGATCTCGGTGCGGACGCTTGGTGCGGACGTCGAGGGCTGGCATTCGGACACTACTGGTGTAAGCTGCGCCGCCAGCTGGTCCCACTTGAACACCAACAGTTGGTTCTTGGTACGGGGGGCGGGCGTAGACGTCGGGGGCTTGCATTCGGGCGCTAGGGGTTTCAGCCGCGCCGCCAGTTGGTCCCACTTGAGCACCCTCAGTTGGTTCTGGGTGCGGACGCTTGGCGCTGACGTCTGGGACTGGCATTCGGACGCAACGGGTTTCAGCCGCGCCGCCAGTTGGTTCCACTTGAGCATCCTCAGTTGGTTCTCGGTGCGGACGCTTGGCGCTGACGTCGGGGGCCGGCATTCGGACACTACTGGTTTCGGCCGCGTGTTCAGCTGGTCCCAATTGAGCGCCATCCGTTCGTTCTCGGTGCGGACGCTTGGCACGGACGTCGGGAGCTGGTATTCGGACACTACTGGTTTCGGCCGTGTGAGCGCCATCAGTTGGTTGTTGGTGCGGACGCTGCATGCAGACGTCGGGGGCTTGCGTTCGGACACTACGGGTGTCGCCAGCTGGTCCGACTTGAGCGCCATCAGTTGGATCTCGGTGCGGACGCTTGATGCAGACGTCCGGGTTTTGCATTCGGACACTAGGGGTTTCGGCTGCATCATCAGCTGGTCCGACTGGAGCGGCATCAGTTGGATGTTGGTGCGGACGCTGGGTGCGGACGTCAGGCGCTTATATTTGGGCGCCCTGGTTTTCGGCCTTTTTCTGCTCTTCTTCCACGCGCCGTATTCGTCCACTCTTGTCAAAGGGACGGTCACGTATTTTGACAAGTTATACACAGAATTCACAACAGCAGAGGACTTATTACAAACCAGCTCATTGTTTCCAGACTTCAAACACTTATTTTTGTCCATCTGCGTCATGCTGTCCTTCTCATCATTCGCTTCCTTTTTAATGTCATTCCGTGCCATGACAGGCTGGTGTTCCATTATTTTCTCATGCCGTTCCAGTTTGACAGGGACATGCGCCCGCTTCGCTGGTAACCGATCCTGCGTATCGGCAGCTGGTTTCAAACCCTCGATGTTGTGACATTTGTCCATGACGATGCCCCGCAGAGCCATGACCATGGCGCCCTGAGTTTCCCCTGGTTGTTGGCTCAGCGAAAACACAGAGGAGATGACCGGGAAGCTCTCGGGCTCCGGCGTCTTCTCCCTGGAGCCGACGCCCGGAGGCCCAGCTGGTACGCCGGACTTGCGGCGAGAGGAATCCATGGGCGCTTTGACAGATGGCGATTCATTGAGCAATCTTAGCAAAGTGGAGGGAACTTGGAAAGAGGACTTGGGAGAGGGTCTGTTCTTGCCGAGCTTGATCCTCAGAGGTGCCACTCGCACAGCTGCACCTGAAGGATCGTTTGAAGAGGAGGAGCTCTGATTTTCCAGGTTAATACCATCTGGAGTCTTCCTGACTTTGGAAGAGGCTTTAACTTTGACGGACGTCAACATGTCTCGAACGGGACGTCCTGCCACGGCGGAAATAGTCTTGCGATGCTCTGGAAGACTTGTCTTTCTTTCGTCAGTTTTCTGCTGAGAAACACACAATTCAGTTTTTTCTGGCGGCACAAGGCAGGTCTTTCTTACGAAGATGACGCCATCATGTTTAGCTCCAGGGGAAACAGGTTTGATCCTCGCCGTCGGAATCTCCGTCTTTTCTTTTGCAGGATGGTGGACAATTTTAGAAACCTTGTTTGGGTAGTACTCCGATAGGTTGATGACTTCCTCCGACGTTCTCTTCATCGAGACTTGGTTGGAGATGAGGCTTTTGGACGTGCTGACCGGGGTCATTGTTTCAAACGGCTTCTTGTTCACAAAGCACATCCCCGTATTTGTTATCTTCGTCGCATTCGGGGGATTCAGTTTGGATGCTACGGTCTTCCCCGCTTGGGGGTTTTGTTCAACTGCTGTCCTTGTGTCTGTAATGACTACATCATTGTCGTCTTGTTGAGAGACCAGCCTCAGTTTGAGCTCTTTAGACCCATTGACGGTTTTCACTTCGACAAGTTCCACCAGGCAGCCGGCAGGGATCGACACCTCCTCAGGGAGCGACACCGTCAAAGCCCTGTTGTGGTTAAGGACATGATTTGAAATACCATTAGGGTGACTTAGGAGCTTTGTGTCTACTGTCCTAGAATTCGGCCCGCCTTGGTCCAGTCTGACAGCAGGCCTGGTGGGGAACGGCGCGGGCACGCTGACCGGCGGAAATGTTGACGGTGGATTCATAGCCGTGCCAATCTTTGGGGGTCCTTGACTACTGCTCACGTTATGCACGCGCTCAATGTGCTTCACCATGCAGAGCTTCCTCACGTAGCCAATGCCACAGTACGGGCAGGTGAACGTTTGCTTGAGATGTTGCTGCATGTGGGCGGTGAGCTCGTCCTGGCTCGACACGGATTTCTGGCAATAACTGCAGTACAGTTTCGCCGCCGTGTGCTCGAGCACGTGCTTCTTGAACAACTCCATGTCCGACGCCATAAATCCGCACTTGTCGCAGCATGCCATTTTGGTGGAGCTTGGTACGGGGACCACGTAGACGGGCGGTGCCATGCCGTACATCGTGGAGAGGAAGTTCTGATAGGCCACGGGCTTCATGCTGATGGGGTCACCTCACGGCAGCAGCAGCTCCACCCGCTTCCACGGTTTCACAGCACAGTCCGCATCCGTTTCTGCTTATCGTGTCTGCTGGAGTGCGATCTTATATATTCAACAAGACAAGACAGAGACATGATGTTAAGGTATTTCTGTTGATTTGGCATCAATATAAGCCTAGCCCCTCCCCCTAGGTTTCTCATTCACTTTGGGTCTGCGGAAATGCATGCAACACCAACAACGTTTGCACACCAAACCCCCGGCAACTGCAATTACTAAGATAAATTATAAATAAAAATGCATGGGTTCAAATTTTTGTCCTGCTTTTTTTGCATACGTTTTCTCTGATTACAACGTGAAGGCCCGACCAATGAGGCTACACCACGGCAAGAGGGGTCACAAAGACGACGCCCGACCTGGGGGGAAATTTGCCTACTCGTCAGGTAGATAAATGTCACGTACGTACCTCATGTATATTGTTGGACGAGCACCTTAGGAGAAAGTGTTGTATTAATGGATGTTTTCACTACGCTGCAAATCAGCGGCTTTCGCCATTAGCTTCGGTTGGGATAGCTTGTTTGGATTCCTCCGGAAAACAAAAAAGGGCCTTCAGAATAAGGACGTGTGTTATTTCATTAAACAGTCAAACGTATTTAAACTGACGAGACTTTCTAATTTTTCCTTTTCCACACTTTTGCTTTACATAATAAACCGACTGTAATAGTTTAAGCTGTGGAATAATGTAAAGGTTTATAATATCTTTCGAGTGGGGTTTTACTTTGACAAAACCGGATGCATGCTTTTTGACTGTTTTTTTTAACGGCCGGACTGAGTGTACGGCGCGAAGCACAAGTGCTATTCTCTAGGTGATTATACGTAAAAACTACGTGTACAATTACATGGGAGATTTACGCTGGATTCTTACGGCTGTTTTGACGAATGATTTAGCGTCCTGATTGGTTCATATACCGGAAGCGCTACTTCCTGTTTCGTATTGTTTATTTATCTTTTTTAATTGTTTAATTTTTTATTTTTTTTAATACAAACCTTTATTTATAAATTTCGACATTTACAAACAGTTGAAAATAATAATCAAAGTAAGTACAAAAAAAGTACAAAACAGTACAAAAAGAGTACAAAACAGCGCCAGGGGGTTGTAAATTCAAAGTAGCTCAAATAGAATGCAAAATATATATATATATATATATATATATATATATATATATATATATATATATATATATATATATATATATATATATATATATATATATATATATATATATATATATATATATATATATATATATATATATATATATATATATATATATATATATATATATATATATATATATATATATATATATATATATATATATATATATATATATATATATATATAATAAACAAAGTGCAAAGCCATAGGCTCACTCAATCTCAGTAAATAACTTAAATTTGGAACACAGCATCATCGTTTTCACAGCTTTTTGGTTGTATTGTTTATTTATCGGCGCACACATGTACTGTTTCCCTGATTTAGGATGTTTTATATTCAAATACTACGCCTTGTCTGCGAAACCTTAATATTGAAGATGTTCATTTCTGTGATGAAAAATGTTCCAACAAAATATATAAGGGCAGTTTTAGTGAAATAATATTTTCCGGGCACAGTTCATAGACAATATATCCTGAATGAATTTACAAAAGTTGAGCTAAGGAAAATAAGGACAAGATATATTACATACCCAATTTTTCCCAAAATTAAAGAAATACAATTTAAAAATTATTAAGGGAATATACCCTTTAAATTATTTTTTGAAACTTAAATTTAACATGGAGGTTGATATATATGTGGAGCTGTAGAGGATGTCAATCATCTGAGTGTGGAATGTGAGAGTGTACATGTGTTTTGGGAGGAGATCAGAGATCATCTCGGATGACGATGAGTCCGCCTACAGGTGGACCGGGTGCAGCCTCAACAATCTGGAGCTGCACGTCCAGAAAACAGTGGAGATGATCATGGACTTCAGGAAGGTCACAGCCCCACCATCCCCCCTCACCCTGATTGACTCTCCCATCCCCGTCTCCATTTTGGACTCCTTCCGTTTCTTGGGCACCACCATCACCCAGGACCTCAAGTGGGTGACGACCATCAGCTCCCTCATCAAGAAGGCGCAGCAGAGGATGTACTTCCTGCGACAGCTGAGGAAACTTAAGGTGCCGACCGAGATGCTGGTGCAGTTTTACTCAGCCATCATCGAGTCCATCCTCACCTCCTCCATCACCGTGTGGTTCCCCGGCGCCACAGTCCAGGATAAGCATCGACTGCGGCGCATCGAACGTGCTGCTGAGAAGGTGATTGGCTGCAAGCTCCCATCCCTCCAGGACCTGTTCTCCTCCAGGACCAGGAGGCGTGTGGATCGGATCACAGCTGACTCTTCTCACCCTGGACACAAACTATTCTCCCCTCTCCCCTCAGGCAGGAGACTACGCTCCATCCAGACCCACACCTCCCGCCACCTGAACAGTTTTTTCCCCTCGGCCATCAGGCACATGAACAATAACAAGATCTGATAGCTCAGTTACAGCTCTTTTTATTACCGAATCTGTGTTGTATGTGTTTTAGGTTGCACGATTGCACCAAGAAAAATTCCTAGTTTGTGAAACTGTTCTCAAACAATGGCATTAAAAACTATTCTGATTCTGATTTATGAAAGTAAGGCCTACATTTTGTAATTGGCTTAATGGTTTACAATTATCAATTAAATCTTGGAGAATGATTAAGAGTACAAAAGACCTTAAATTGATATCCTTGTTAAAAACATTTAAAGTGATTTAAGTAGCCCTTTTTGTCCTTTTTTTTCCTTCCATATTTTTTAGTATCATTACTCACTGTATTTGCTTTTAGACTAGACTAGACTTCCTTTTTATTGTCATTCAAATTTGAACTTTACAGCACAGATAAGAACGAAATTTTGTTACATAAGCTCATGGTAGTGCAGGATAAAAAAGCAATAAGATGCATGAATAAATAAATAAATATATATAAATAATATATAATTATATATATAATAAATACATTTTTATAAATATATATATATAAATAAATAGATTACTGTACAGATAAATATATTGCACTTTTTCACATGCGTCCACGTTTATGGATGTATGTTTTGTTTTCTTTCCTTGATGTTAAAAGTGCCTTGACTTTTGTGTGAATTATAGATGTATGTTTGTTGTTCAATAAAAAAATAAAATAATTTAAAAAAAAAAACTGCTATTCTTTTTTTTTCGGAATTTTATAAACCTTTATTTATAATAATATATCCCGGTGTGTCTCTCTAAACAGTCCGGGTAGAAACACAACACATACAAGCATTTCCTATTGCTACATGGGAGATTTACGCTGGATTCTTACGGCTGTTTTGGCGAATGATTTAGCGTTCTGATTGGCTCATATACCGGAAGCACTACTTCCTGTTTCGTATTGTTTACTTATCGGCACACATGTGTACAGTTTCCGTTAAACACACTGTAAAATTGTGAATTGTTATCCATTAGCTTGACAGAGTGAGGCACAAAATGGTGGAAAAATGCTACCCGTAAAGACAAGCAGGTATCTTCAAGTTGTGTCCACTTCACTGGCACTACTACCCCCCAGGTATGTAATTTCCCATGATAAATAGTCTTAAAGCTTGATACGAGGGACATATTTGCCAAAAAAGTAGGTTGTTTGGGGTATTTATGAAGTACTCTCGCTGTGGTTTTGACACCTGTTGTTAAAGTGGGCGCCATTGTGGGCAGGTTTTCTAGGATTTGCCCGCCATTGTTGCATTTCATAATGACAGTGCAGCTTTTTTCAGCTGGACCCTCCCACCCGCACGTCCGCTTCCTGGTTATGGCGATATTACCCTGCCTAACTCGGACCCCTTTCCCCTTCTTCTCGCCCGTCACCAGACGTCGACCTTCCCCGTTTATCCGAGCGATCCGTCGCGGTATGGCAGCAACAACCAGAGCAGATGTGACCCGGTTCGACTTCCTGGTGATCGGCGGCGGCTCCGGAGGTCTCGCCGGGGCGCGGAGGGCGGCGGAGCTGGGCGCCACCGCTGCCGTGATCGAGAGTCACAAACTCGGAGGTACCTGCGTGAGTAGCCATTCAAACACCTGACACCTGGAACCTCCGCTCCGGTAGACCGTAAAAGTATGTAAAAGACCAGCAGGAAGACCTGGAGAGAGTGTCACGCTGGGTAAATGATAGTAAACTTGTTGTGAATATTGACAAAAACAAAAAGCATTCTTTTTGGATCCAGGCATATGCTTGTTGATGACCCACAGCTTCATATTTCAATGTCAGACATAGCTTCATATTTCGATGTCAGACATACCTATTGAGCAGGTCAAAAAAGCAAAACTGCTTGGTGTGCTATTAGACCAGGGGTCGGGAACCTTTTTGGCTGAGAGAGCCAAAGCCAAAGATTTTAAAATGTATTTCTGTGAGAGCCATATTATATTTTTTAACACTGAATACAACTAAATGCGTGTATTTTTAAGTAGGACCAACATTTGTAGAGTGTAACAAGTCTCTTATTCTTTCAAAGGCCTACTGAAATGTGATTTTCTTATTTAAACTGGGATAGCAGGTCCATTCAATGTGTCATACTTGATCATTTCGCGATATTGCCATATTTTTGCTGAAAGAATTTAGTAGAGAACATCGACGATAAAGTTCGCAACTTTTGGTCGCTGATAAAAAAAGCCTTGCCTGTACCGGAAGTAGCGTGACGTCACAGGTTGTGGAGCTCCTCACATCTGCACATTGTTTCAATCATGGCCACCAGCAGCGAGAGCGATTCGAACCGAGAAAGCGACGATTTCCCCATTAATTTGAGCGAGGATGAAAGATTCGTGGATGAGGAAAGTGAGAGTGAAGGACTAAAGGGCAGTGGAAGCGATTCAGATAGGGAAGATGCTGTGAGAGGCGGGTGGGACCTGATATTCAGCTGGGAATGACTAAAACAGTAAATAAACGCAAGACATATATATACTCTATTAGCCACAACACAACCAGGCTTATATTTAATATGCTACAAATTAATCCTGCATAACAAACACCTCCCCCCTCCCGTCCATATAACCCGCCAATACAAATCAAACACCCGCACAACACACTCAATCCCACAGCCAAAAGTAACGTTCACCTCCGCAAAGTTCATACAGCACATATATTTCCCCAAAGTTACGTACGTGACATGCACATAGCGGCACGCACGTACGGGCAAGCGATCAAATGTTTGGAAGCCGCAGTTGCGTACTCACGGTAGCGCGTATCCAACTCAAAGTCCTCCTGGTTGTGTTGCTGCAGCCAGCGGCTAATACACCGCTTCCCACCTACAGCTTTCTTCTTTGCCGTCTTCATTGTTCATTAAACAAATTGCAAAAGATTCACCAACACAGATGTCCAGAATACTGTGGAATTTTGCGATGAAAACAGACGACTTAATAGCTGGCCACAATGGTGTCCCAAAATGTCCGCTACAATCCGTGACGTCACGCGCAAACGTTATCATATCGAGACGTTTACAGCAGGATATTTCGCGGGAAATTTAAAATTGCACTTTACTAATCTAACCCGGCCATATTGGCATGTGTTGCAATGTTAAGATTTCATCATTGATATATAAACTATCAGACTGCGTGGTCGGTAGTAGTGGGTTTCAGTAGGCCTTTAAATAACATTGTTATTCTGAAGCTAATCAATAAAATACTTCGTACCAATAATGCGACTTCTTGAACAGGTGCGGTAGAAAACGGATGAATGGATTAAAATGAATGAGAAGGTTTTATATTTTGAATGTTATTTTTAACACTGTGATTACCAACGGAATTATTCGTTACTTATCGTGTTAAGCAGTGTCCGCTAAGATTTATCTGAGAGCCAGATGCAGTCATCAAAAGAGTCACATCTGGCTTTAGAGTCATAGGTTCCTTACCCCTGTATTAGACAGTCAACTGTCATGGTCCGATCATATTGATGGTATTTCAATGAAAATGGGAAGAGGTTTAACCATGGTCAGGAAGTGCTCCACGTTCTTGACATCCTCAACAATGGGTCAAGTCATACAGTCCTTGGTTTTCTGTAGAGATGTCCGATAATATCGGCCTGCCGATAAATGCGTTCAAATGTAATATCGGAAATTATCGGTATCGTTTTTGTTTTTTTTATCGGTATCGTTTTTTTAATTTATTTTATTTTATTTATTTTTTATTTTTTTAAATCAACATAAAAAACACAAGATACACTTACAATTAGTGCACCAACCCAAAAAACCTCCCTCATTCAAACTCATTCACACAAAAGGGTTGTTTCTTTCTGTTATTAATATTCTGGTTCCTAGATTATATATCAATATATATCAATACAGTCTGCAAGGGATACAGTCCGTAAGCACACATGATTGTGCGTGCTGCTGGTCCACTAATAGTTCTAACCTTTAACAGTTAATTTGACTAATTTTTTATTAATTACTATTTTCTATGTAACTGTTTTTATATTGTTTTACTTTCTTTTTTATTCAAGAAAATGTTTGTAATTTATTCATCTTATTTTATTTTATTTTTATTTTTTTAAAGTACCTTATGTTCACCATACCTGGTTGTCCAAATTAGGCATAATAATGTCTTAATTCCATATATCGGTTGATATCGGTATCGGTTGATATCGGTATCGGTAATTAAAGAGTTGGACAATATCGGATATCGGCAAAAAGCCATTATCGGACATCCCTAGTTTTCTGTCATCTTCATTACTGTCCTATAATATGGTCCGCTACGACTAAGTCTGACCTGAACAAACTGCAACTTGTTCAGAACAGAGCGGCTAGACTGGTACTTACATGTTCTTTGCGCACTAATATTTCATTTATGCATTCACGCCTGTCCTGGTTGTCTGTTGAACAAAAGATGCATTGTAGTCTCCTTATGTTCTTTAGAACTATCATTTTAGATCAATCACCAGATTACTTTTACAAACAGTTTTTAAAATCAACTACCACACATATTCATAACACTAGGAATGCCAGCAATGGCTATTTGGCACTTCCTGCTCCCAGGACCAATCTCCTCAAACATACAGTCATGTATAGATGTACATCATTCTGGAATGGGTTGACACCTCACATTAATCTCTCACAAAGTACATTGTCATTCAAGACCGCTTTGAAGATACACCTATTGCAGCTGCCCACATGACGTGAATTTTTAATACTGGGTTCAACTAGCTTTTTATCTTATGTTGTATTTTTCCATTGTATAATGTCTGGTAATGCATGTATTCTTTGTATTTTAATTTTGTATGCTCCTATATGGACCCCAGGAAGACTAGCAGTCGCCTTGGCGTCAGCTAATGGTGATCCATTCAATAAACAATAAGACCTCCATCTTGTCCTCTTCTGCTCCGGTGTACACATAAGCGTGCCTAAGGGCTACTGTAGCTTGTTAAAAGTTAAAGTTAAAAAAACAATGATTGTCACACACACACACTAGGTGTGGCGAAATTATTCTCTGCATTTGACCCATCACCCTTGATCACCCCCTGGGAGGTGAGGGGAGCAGTGAGCAGCAGCAGTGTCCACGCCCGGGAATCATTTTTGGTGATTTAACCCCCAATCCCAACCCTTGATTCTGAGTGCCAAGCAGGGAGGTAATGGGTCCCATTTTTATAGTCTTTGGTATGACTCGGCCGCGGTTTGAACTCACAACCTACCCATCTCAGGGCGGACACTCTTGATTGATTGATTGAAACTTTTATTAGTAGATTGCACAGTACAGTACATATTCCGTACAATTGACCACTAAATGGTAACACCCGAATACGTTTTTCAACTTGTTTAAGTCGGAGTCCACGTACATCAATTCATGATACAAATATATACAATCAGCATAATACAGTCATCACACAAGTTAATCATCAGAGTATATACATTGAATTATTTACATTATTTACAATGCGGGGGGTGGGATGAGGAGGGTTTGGTTGATAACAGTACTTCAGTCATCAACATTTGCACCATCAGAGAAATGGGCATTGACACTGTAGGTCTGACTTGGTAGGATATGTACAGCGAGCAGAGAACATAGTAAGTTCAGATGGCATAAGAACAAGTATATACATTATGAATACATTTGATTATTTACATTTGGTTATTTACAATCCGGGGAGGTGGGATGTGGAAGGCGGAGGGTGTTAGTCAAGGGTTGAAGTTGCCTTGAGGTGTTGTTTTAGTGCGGTTTTGAAGGAGGATAGAGATGCACTTTCTTTTACACCTGTTGGGAGTGCATTCCATATTGACGTGGCATAGAAGGAGAATGAGTTAAGACCTTTGTTAGATCGGAATCCGGGTTTACGTGGTTTGTGGAACTCCCCCCTGGTGTTTTGGTTATGGCGGTCATTTACGTTAAGGAAGTAGTTTGACATGTACTTCGGTATCAGGGAGGTGTAGCGGATTTTATAGACTAGGCTCAGTGCAAGTTGTTTTACTCTGTCCTCCACCCTGAGCCAGCCCACTTTGGAGAAGTGGGTTGGAGTGAGGTGTGATCTGTGGTGGAGGTCTAAAAGACTAGCTTGTTCTAACCATTAGGCCACTGATTGTTGTTTACCTTATACCCTTATTTACCCAAAGTGCTTTGCCCCGAATCCGCCAGACTGGCCCTTGAGTCGGTCTTACGTTCCAGACCCCGATGTGGCGGTTCGGGGGAAGGCGCGTGAACCTGACATGTTGTTTATAAGGAAATAGTCTTGAAAAGAAGGCTAAACATGTCACACTCTTGTGACTGTTTCAGACTGGTGTTGTTTTTTCACCGGTGTGGTGTTTACGTTCCTATCCGGTGCTCTTATTTTGTATTTTTGATGTTTTTTGGGAGGCCATAAAAAAACAGTGTCAGAAAAATTGTATTTAAATTATCAAAAAACTTTCCGTTTGTGAGTTTCCAATGAACAGACAAGAAGCTGTCTCTGCGGCACCAAGCCAAATGCTTGGAAGATTCCGCTGTGTACGATGGAATCAGACGGGAGGGGTCATCCATTGTCCTCCAAAACCTGCCAAAGCTGAATCCACGACAAGCCCAAGCCCGAGGGATCTTCTTCTTTTGTCTTCTAATGTGACCGAAAACAAGGACTGTTTACATACTACCCATTCCTGTTGAGACAGGTGTTGTTGCGTTAACATTGAACATCTAAATAAAAGAGAGGACGAAAACCTTCTTCTTCAGAGCGTGGTGCAGGACTGTGCAGAAAGTACAGTGGCCATGTCTCTCCTCAATATTGAGTCCAAATTTAATTCTGTCTCTGTTTGATTCCTTGTCTTTTGTCTTGTTTAATAGATGTCATCAGTGTTTGAACCTAACAAACAGCTACCATATTTTCCGGACCGTAGGGTGCACCGGATTATAAAGCGCACTACCGATGAATGGTCTATTTTTTTAAAATCTTTTTTTATATATTAGGCGCACCGGATTTTAGGGCTCATTAAAGGAGTCATGTTATTATAATTTTTTTGTAAATGTAAAACACTTCCTTGTGGTCTACATAACATGTAATGGTGGTTCTTTGGTCAAAATGTTGCATAGATGATGGTTTACAGACCATTTTCAAGCCGCTTTCTGACAGTCTCTTCCGGATGCGCCGTTTTGTGGGCGGTCTTATTTACGTGGCTCACCTTCGGCAGCGTCTTCTCCCTGCCATCTTTGTTATAGCGGTGTAGCGTGCAAGGACGGGAGTGAAAGAAGTGTCAAAAGATGGAGCTATCTGTTTTAATGACATTCAGACTTTACTTAAGTCAATAATGGAGCAGCATCTCCTCATCCGGAAACAACAACACCGGAAATGTATCCTGTAAAAAAATCGTCCGACCGGAACTCTAATAACTAAAGTTCCTTGGTTGAATAATGTAAACTCAATACATCGGTATGTTTTAGTGCTTTCATGGCGAGTTTACTGACAGATATAAGTAAGAACTTTACACTACTTTATATTAGAAATGGCAACAGCTGAGGATGAATGTCACATAACGAGAAGGTAGCGAAAAAGAGGAAGCTTATCGACTACGGCGCGGACACACGCAATTTTTCAGGATTTATGCAGATCCTAAATACAGATCAGCAGGTACCAGAAGGTAAGAAAAGTTGCTTTTGCATAATATTGCCTAACAAAAGCCAGATAATGTCTTACCTTATACACACACCATAATAATACTCGTATGTTTAATGCGCCGACAATCCATCAAGCGGTGTGGCTTCATAGCTTACCAAAGTCGTACTAAAACATTTTGATAGATTTTTGAGCGCCGTGTGTAATGTTCTATATTTTTAATGGAACATTTAAAATGTTGGTGTTGTTTACTTGAGACCCATCATAGTCCAGCCTACACTTATCTCTTATGTTTGACTGTTATCTACTGGTCACACTTATCATTACACCATGTTGAGTTGAGTTGAGTTTGAGTTTATTTCGAACATGCAAGCATACAACATGATACATCACAATTTCCAGTTTCTCTTTTCAACATGTACCAAATAAAATAGCTTCGAGGTCGGTAAGCTCAACCAAACCTATTCCTTACATTAGGCGCACCGAGTTATAAGGCGCACTGTTGAGTTTTGAGGGAAAAAAATGATTTTAAGTGCGCCTTATAGGCCGTAAAATACGGTACATTCCGCAATCAATTGGACATCCACGCTTGACCTACTGTAGAGTAATCATACATTTGATTGTTGTAGTGTAAAACATGTTTATTAACTAACAAAATACCAAAAAATTGTGTTCATACTCAAGTGAAAGAGTCCTTCAAAGCGCAATTACATTTCCACATTCCATTAATTAATACGCACGCACAGATGCAGTAGGTGCATGAATTCCAATGGGGAGCACGTCTCGCCAAAACACCGGTGAGAAATGTTGACAAGGTGGGGGTTTCTGCTTCACTCCAGGTCACTGGTGACCCTAATGGTAACAATTAAATGAATGTTTGGACGGATACAAGGAAGTGTGTTTTTGTAAAATGTATACATGTTTCTTGCGTACATCAGGCAGTGCAGGTGTACCAAATGTTGTGGCTAACGGATTTTGTAACCGAGGGGAAGTTGAGCAGACCGCAGGAAATTGCTCCAAGTTGGACTTCCACTCTTGCTTATTGCATTAACCCAAAAAACCTCAGTCCGATCAACTTCACTATTAGTCAAACTGGAAAATATGTTTGTTTTGTACGGCAAATAAAAATGACCAAAGGCTTTTGTTTATTTCCAGCATACTTTAAATAAGTTACATGAAGGAATATTTCAACATGTCTACGATAAGAAGTAGGACTTTATCCTAACCATTCTTCACAATGCGTCATGTTTATTCATTAGGGTTGTCAAACGATTCCTTTTTTTAATCAGATGAATCCATTAATCACCGGTGATTACTCACTTGCATAATGAATGTTTGATTAAAAAAATAAATACCATATTTTTCTGACTATAAGTCACAGTTTTTTTCATAGTTTGGCCGGGGGTGCGACTTATACTCAAGAGAGCCTTATGTGTGAAATTAACACATTACCGTAAAATATCAAATAATATTATTTAGCTCATTCACGTAAGAGACTAGACGTATAAGATTTCATGGGATTTAGCGATTAGGAGTGACAGATTGTTTGGTAAACGTATAGCATGTTCTATATGTTATAGTTATTTGAATGACTCTTACCATAATATGTTACGTTAACATACCAGGCACGTTCTCAGTTGGTTATTTATGCCTCATATAACATACACTTATTCAGCCTGTTGTTCACTATTCTTTATTTATTTTAAATTGCCTTTCAAATGTCTATTCTTGGTGTTGGGTTTTATCAAATACATTTCCCCAAAAAATGCGACCTATACTCCAGTGCGAATAAATATATGTTTTTTTCCTTCTGTATTATGCATTTTCGGCCAGTGCGACGTATACTCCGGAGCGACTTATACTCCGGAAAATACGGTAATAATATTTGTGCACAAATGCAACTTAATCGTCAAAATGTCATCCAGGTACATTTTTAAGTGTTTTATTTGAATGCAAGTCATTTATTTGCACAAAAGTTGGTAAGAGTTTATCCAAAGTTATTTCAGGCTGTATTTTGGAGTGACATTTTCCAGCGAGCACTCCACTTGGAGTCTCCTGACGTATGCATTGATCTGACCGGTTAACGTAAAAGAGCTTAATCTAATCTTAAGTGTGTGCATGAAGAATGCAATTTTTTTTGCGATTAATAACATGAGTTCATTTGGTTGGTAGAGTGGCCGTGCCAGCAATCGGAGGGTTGCTGGTTACTGGGGTTCAATCCCCACCTTCTACCATCCTAGTCACGTCCGTTGTGTCCTTGAGCAAGACATTCACCCTTGCTCCTGATGGCTGCTGGTTAGCGCCTTGCATGGCAGCTCCCGCCATCAGTGTGTGAATGTGTGTGTGAATGGCTGAATGTGGAAATACTGTCAAAGCGCTTTGAGTACCTTGAAGGTAGAAAAGCGCTATACAAGTATAACCCATTTATCATTTATTATAAATTTGACAACCCTAGTAATAATTGATTTATTTTTCAGCATGACAAATATTTATATTGTGCACAAATAAATACAAAATGTACAAATCATAGTAACTTTTTACATACTCTTGGAAAAAAACATGTTTTACTCTACACATTGTTACGCAAAAAAAAAAAGGTTTCGTATGGTGTGTGTTTTAAAGGTTGTATTTCTCCTAAAACAGTCGTGCCTCGTCACATCAGGCTTCAAATTTTGCAGCTTCAGCACATCACATTTTGGGGGGACACTTTTGTAAAACGTTTATAAAAATGTTGGTCCTAAGAAAAGCATTTTCAGGCATGACATGGCTAAATAACCTAAAACTCTCAATACTACAGTAGTATTGGCCACAAGAGGGAGCGCGCTGTTCAGTATCGTGGCCACTGATTGGCTCAGTCGTAGTCGGCATCATTACTGTATGTTGGATTCAAAGAGTAAAGGTGATCAAGGGTGTTATTTTATTTTATCATGCTCTAGCTATTAAAATACTTGATTTATGGTCAATGATTACTTTGCGGAAATTCATTTATCACTGTCATGTGATCAAGGGCAATAAATGATGACTGTGCTGTAGAACTACTAGTCAGATCACATCATGGCATATATATATATATTTTATTTTTTTTACAACTTTGTATGTATTTTAATTGAAAAACTATTTTCAAATTGCATTGGCTGTGACTTACTACTACTTTGACACCGCCAATCTAACCCAAGATCATTAATTCTCTCTGCCAGGTGAATGTCGGCTGCGTCCCAAAGAAGGTAACACGTCTTCTCCATCGAAGAATCCCCGCGCCGTGACTTTTTGCTACACCCACAAACACCTTTTTTCTCTCTCAACTTTCTACCCCAGGTGATGTGGAATGCAGCGGTCCACGCCGAGTACCTGCACGACCACGCCGATTACGGCTTTGACGTCGGAAGTGTTCAATTCAGTTGGGAGTAAGTGACTTTGTCACAAACATCCGGGGCGTACGCACAAAAACCTGCTGTACGCCCCTTTTCAGGGCAGAGTTGTGATGTATCAAAACCAACGCTGACGTGGAAATGTGCGCTGCCTCATGGCAAATTCTACAGACTGGGGATACTTTAGCCACACACAAGTGATGCTGGGTAACAGTTTACATAGAAAAGTGCCAACTGAGTGCCTATATATTTAAAAAAAAATTGGTCTGCAACCAACCGTGCACACAAACGCACATTTTTCAACTATTTCAAATATTTTTCTCGAACGAAATACCCATCAAAAGCGACTGCCTTGAGTACCTGCTGTACAAATAAGTAGTTATTTAAAATGATGTTTTTTCATTGTATCTTCTGACCAGCAAGCATGTAGACAATTAGAATGCGAGGAAGTTCACATTGACGCAAACAATGGTAGCTTGCATTTTCGTTTTAATTACCGTTTAAACAGGAATATTAAAGGCCACTGAAATTGTTTTTATTCAAACAGGGATAGCAGATCCATTCTATGTGTCATACTTGATCATTTCGCGATATTGCCATATTTTTGCTGAAAGGATTTAGTAGAGAACATCGACGATAAAGTTCGCAACTTTTTTTGTACTTTTTGAAACAGATACCGATAATTTCCGATATTACATTTTAAAGCATTTATCGGCCGATACATCTCTAATTATCATTGATATTTCGATTGGTGTTTTTATTGCTCCATTTGTAGTGCAATAATGTTTATAGTCATTACTGTGTTATTACTATTAACTTCATTAACTGGCTCTTTGCTATAATTTTTTGTATCATATTTGTATATATTGTACTTGCTGATGATGTTTTTTTTGTTTGTAGTTGTTGTCTCTCTCTAGTCTGTCTTATCCCCCTCTTGTCCCTGCAATTTCCTCCTCTGTCTTCTTTTATTTCTTCACTATTATGGCTTGACAGGATGTTGTTTAAAAAATAAAAAAAATGCAGGAAAAGGGCCCCTTCTAAAGCACTAAAAGGAAATGCTTCACAAACAAACACTGTCATTTTAGGGCTGCGCCGTTGTTGGGATGACAACTGATGCTTTATTTCACAATCTGTTTTTCAGAGCTCTGAAAAAAAAACGGGACGCTTACATCAGTCGCTTGAACCACATTTATCGCAGCAATCTCGACAAGGTAAGCATAAGTCACTTTGCATTGTGTCTCTCAAGCAGTGGTTTTCTAACCTTTAATTGAGCCAAGGTATATTCTTTATATAAGAAGAAGATCCGATTGTGTTGGATGGTTGGCTACAGGTGGCCACACATATTAAATTCTGCAGTGTTTATATTACATGAAATAATGTCTAAAAACCAATTTGGACGGAACTTTTTCTCATACGCGTGTTCGTGTAAAGATTCACCACTTTAGAATTATTTTACAATGAGATTGTTTGGAGCAAAGAAATACAATTCCCCATGGCCACAATCAGGGAAGGTGTTGGAATGTCCATCTCCCATTTCCCAAAGGAAACCATTTGACTCTGGTTTCCACGGTAACAGTTCCTCCACTGGCTTATCTTGATGAGTATTGCTGACACCCTCATGCCAGGGCTCTAGTGTGCGTCCCTTCATATGTGTGGTACTTTGACAATTTACAGTAACACATAATGACATACCATAATAACTATATCACAGGTATCAAACTCAAGGTCCGAGGGCCAAATGTGGCCCGCCACTTCATTTTATTTGACCCTCGAAAGCCTGGAAATAATACCGTATGTATCAATAAGGTACTGTAACTTTTATTACTAAATGTATTCTTTCTTTCTATATTGGGAGAAAAAAATATATGTATCTATGTAATCGCAAATGATGTTAACTTAAATACTGTCTAGTTATGCAAAAATATATGATCAAACATTCAAACCATTTTTTAAATATAAATAAATACTAATAACAATGATTTCAAAGCAAGTTATCCATCAAATTGTGCAATGTAAAAGTAGCAATAGATTGCATGGTAAAATTGTGAAACTTACGGTTTTTACAGCATTTTTCTCTAATTAAAAAACAGTACTTTTTATACTGTAATAAACTGTGGCATCGTTTTGGCATTTACAGTAATACACCGAAAAATACACAGTTGTTGATTTACGGTTAAAAAAACCAAACTGGCAGCTCAAGTGCCAAAATTTTACTGTAAAATTGCAGGTTTTTTTATTTACAGTAAAAAAAAACAAATGTACATTTTACAGTAAAATTCTGGCAACTGAGCTGCCTTTTTTTTTACCATAAAAACAGCAGTAATGTTTTTCCATTTACAGTAATATACACTACATTTAGAGGGGAAATGATTGCAACTTACCATATTTTTTTTACATTTTAGTTTTTAAAATGCCTCCCTTCGCCTTAGGGTTGGAGGGGGGAAAACTGACTGTTGTTTGTGCGTACGCACCAAACAAGAGTTCAGAGTATTCGGCCTTCTTGGATACCTTGCATGGGGTCCTGTATGGGGCGCCGGCAGGGGATTCCATAGTCTTGCTGGGGGACTTCAACGCGCACGTGGGCAATGACAGTGATACTTGGACTGGAGTGATTGGGAGGAACGGTCTCCCTGATCTGAACCTGAGTGGTGGATTGTTATTGGACATCTGTGCTAGTCACGGACTTGCGATAACAAACACCATGTTTAAACATAAGGATGCTCATAGGTGTACCTGGTACCAGAGCACCTTAGGCCAAAGATCAATGATCGATTTTGTAATCGTATCAGCTGATCTGAGGCCGTATGTTTTGGACACCCGGGTGAAGAGAGGGGCTGAACTGTCAACTGATCACCATCTGGTGGTGAGTTGGGTCAGATGGCGGGGGAAACCTCTGGACAGACCTGGCAAACCCAAGCGTGTAGTGCGGGTGAACTGGGAAGGTTTGGAGGAGTCCTCTGTCCGGAAAGACTTCAACTCCCACCTCCGGCGGGACTTCTCTGCCATCCCTGTGGAGGTTGGGGACATTGAACAGGAATGGGCAATGTTCAAAGCCTCTATTGCTAAAGCTGCAGCTGCGAGATGTGGCCAGAAGGTCTTAGGTGCCTCAAGGGGCAGTAACGCTCGAACACCCTGGGGGACAGCGGTGGTCAGGGAAGCCGTCCCGCTGAAGAAGGAGTCCTACCGGGTATGTTATCCCAGGGGACTCCAGAGGCAGTTGCAAGGTACCGACAAGCCCGAAGGGCAGCGGCCGTGGCTGTGGACGAGGCTAAGCAGAGGGTGTGGGAGCAGTTCGGGGAATCCATGGAGAAGGACTATCGGGCGGAACCAAAGCTGTTCTGGAAGACCATACGGCACCTCAGGAGGGGGAACAATCAACACAAGCTGTGTACGGCAAGGATGGGACTTTGCTGACTTCAAGTGAGGAAGTCGTAGGGCGTTGGAAAGAGCACTTTGAGGAACTCCTGAACCCAACTACATCAGACACACCCTCCATGACAGGAGCGGAGCCTGAGGATGATGGAGGATCGACGTCAATCTCTCGGAGTGAAGTCACTAACGCAGTTAGAGAACTCCACCGTGGCAAAGCTCCGGGGGTTGACGAGATCCGTCCAGAAATGCTGAAGGCTCTGGGTGTTGAGGGGCTGTCTTGGTTGATACGCCTTTTCAACATTGTGTGGAAGTCTGGGACGGTGCCGAGGGAGTGGCAGACTGGGGTGGTGGTTCCCCTATTTAAAAAGGGGGGCCAGAGTGTGTGTGCTAATTACAGGGGTATCACACTACTCAGCCTCCCTGGGAAAGTTCACGCCAAGGTACTGGAAAGGAGTGTCCGGCCGATAGTCGAACCTCAGATTCAAGAGGAGCAATGTGGATTCCGTCCTGGTTGTGGAACAACTGACGAGCTCTTTACTCTTGCGGGAATCCTGGAGAAGGCCTGGGAGTATAGATAGAAAATGTTGAAACAGAAAATAAACAGATTTTAACAGCAAATGAACAAGTAGATTTAATAATACATTTTTACAGTTTGTCCCTCATGATGTGTACAAAATAATAGGTAGATAAATGACACAATATGTTACTGCATACGTCAGCAGACTAATTAGGAGTCTTTGTTTGTTTACTTGCCCTGCGATGAGGTGGCGACTTGTCCAGGGTGTACCCTGCCTTCCGCCCGATTGTAGCTGAGATAGGCTCCAGCGCCCCCCGCGACCCCAAAAGGGAATAAGCGTTAGAAAATGGATGGATGGATGTTTGTTTACTTACTACTAAAAGACAAGTTGTCTAGTATGTTTACTATTTTATTTAAGGACTAAATTACAATAATACACATATGTTTCATGTACACTAAGATGTTTTGTTCAAATAAAGCTAATAATGCCATTTTTTTGTGTTACCCTTTTTTTAGAAAAGTATCAAAATACATTTTGGTACCGGAACTGGTCCAAAAATATTGGTATTGGGACAACCAATTTTTTATATATATATATATATATATATACACACACACACACGTATGTACGTATATAGAATAACGTCAAACAGGGCTAAATAAAACTAGAAAAAGGATATTAAATGAGCTCAAATATACCTACAAATGAGGCATAATGATGCAATATGTACATACAGCTAGCCTAAATAGCATGTTAGCATTGATTAGCTTGCAGTCATGCACTGACCAAATATGGATGGATAGCACTCCAACAAGTCAATAACCAGCAAAGCGCACCTTTGTGCATTCGCACACCTTTGTGCATTCACGCACAGTATAAAAAGTTTGGTGGACAAAATGAAAAGTGAAAGATTTTACATGTAAACAAACTGTTGCATCACAGTCCACACTATGGTGAGTTCAAGAACCGCCAAAATTAGTAGGACAAAACAATGTCCACCAAATAGTGTCATCAGTGAAGCATACACATAAACATTAAACAGTGGGTTTTCTAACAATTGGGAAGGTTTGTGTCATGTTTGTCCTCAAACAAAAAAACCTACTAAAACAAAATAAATATTTCTCTCCATCTTTTTCCATTTTCAATCCTTTTTAAAAAAAAAATGCTCCAGGTAGCCACTAGGGCTAAAAAAAAAATGCAATTGATACAATCCACTCTACAACTACTAAATATCCACTGTGACCTGACTGGGATTTGAACCTAGTCCCCTTTGATTGGGAGCTAGCTGCTTTAACCATTCAGCTGTCCTTAGTATTCTTGGATGGAGATTTCCGTCCCCAATGACATATGTGATTTAGAACCTGTCTCAGTAAACTATAATATAAAAGAGTAATCTCTCTGAATGGATCTTTCCTAGTTACCAAACGATTTGACTGGGATTTGAACCCAGTCCCATTTGATTGGGCGCTAGCTGCTTTGACCACTAAGGTATTCTTGGTCTTCTTGAAGCTAGATTTCGGGCCCCAATGACATATTTAATTGAGAACCTGTCTCACTAAATCACAATGATAGTGAAACAAAACACTAACTCCCTACTGGGATTTGAACCCAATACCCCTTGCTTGGTGGCCAACAGTGTTACCCACTCAGCTATCCCAGGTCTTGCAGAGCTAGATTCCAGGCCCTAATGACAAATATAATCGAGGACCCGTCTTAGTGAACCAAGATGGAGGTGAACCAAAACTTTGGAGCTTTGTTAAGTTACTGATCAAGCAAATAGTCAATCATGACATTGCTGGTTTTACTGCTGTTGGGCAGCACACACACACAGAGTACTTACAAGCAGACACAGTGTGTAGACAGAAAAGGGAAAATGGATGCATTTTGGTGTAAAAAGTAAAGATAAAGGTGAAGTTATAACACTGAAACACCCTCAGGAAGAGCTGCTTTAAGACATGGCTAGCTAGCTCGCAGCTAACATCCATCCACAGTGTTTTAGCTACTTCTAAATCACTAAATCTGGCCTCCATGGCGACAAATAAAGTAAGTTTCTTACAAGTAGCATTATCACTGGAGGACGAGGAATAGTCAAACATGCTTCACTGCACACCGTAGGAGGATACAATATCTCACCGCCGTCACAATGTAAACAAATGCCAAGGGTGGATCTACACCTGACATCCACTGTAATGATACCAATTACAAGAGCCCTTTGAGACACTTGTGATTTAGGGCTATATAAATAAACATTGATTGATTGATTGATTGAAGAACGTATCTAGTCGATACTACTATGATTACATCGATATTTTTTATTGTCACAAAATCTTTTTTCCTTTTTTTGAAATGTATATTATGTTTATAAAGTCAGTAAATATGTCCCTGGACACATGAGGACTTTGAATATGACCAATGTATGATCCTGTAACTACTTGGTATCAGATCGATACCTAAATGTGTGGTATCATCCAAAACTAATGTAAAGTATCAAAGAAGACAAGAATAAGTGATTATTACATTTTAACAAAAGTGTTGATAGAAAATGTTGAAACAGAAATTAAGCAGATTTTAACAGCAAATGAACAAGTAGATTAATAATCAATTTTTACAGTTTGTCCCTCTTAATGTGTACAAAATAATAGCTAGATAAATGACACAATATGTTACTGCATACGTCCGCAGACTAATTAGGAGTCTTTGTTTGTTTACTTACTACTAAAAGACAAGTTGTCTAGTATGTTCACTTTGTGTTTTGTAACATGTATTTAAAACAACGGAGTGCTCCTGTCACAGAAAGGATCTTTGACCTGCATTTTTCCACAGTACAGTTCTCCCGTCAAACAAGATCTTTGATTTGTGTTTTGTAACATGTATTTAAAAACAGCAGAGTGCTCCTGTCACAGAAAGAATCTTTGACCTGCATTTTTCCACAGTACAGTGCTCCCGTCAAACAAGATCTTTGATTTGTGTTTTGTAACATGTATTTAAAAACAGCAGAGTGCTCCTGTCTCCTATATGTGTATATATATACAGTATATATATGTACACACATACGTACATATGTATATATATATATATGTATAAATATATATATATATATATATATATATATATATATATATATATATATATATATATATATATATATATATATATATATATATATATATATACATATATATATATATATATATATATATACATATATATATATATATACAGTATATATACATATATATATACATGTACATAGAACTTGCACCTGGCTCGCTGACAACAAGCTATCCATCCACTTGGGTAAAACAGAATCCATCCTGTTTGGGTCCCACATCAAACTTAAGAGAGTCAATCACTTCACCATAAAAGTAGGTGACAGTGTCATCACCAGGAAAGATGAGGTCACCTACCTAGGTTCCATTCTAGAGGCTAACCTTTCCTGTGATAAAATGGCAACCAAGGTAATCAAAAAGGTTAACCAACGAACGAGATTTCTCTACAGAATTTCCTCTCTGGTCAACAAAAGCACCTTGAGGATTCTGGCGGGAACTCTCGTTCAACCCTTTTTCGATTACGCATGCACCTCCTGGTACCCTAGCACCTCCAAAACCCTCAAATCTAAACTCCAAACATCTCAGAACAAGCTAGTCAGGTTACTTCTAGACCTCCACCCCAGATCCCACCTCACTCCTACCCACTTCTCTAAAGTGGGCTGGCTCAAGGTGGAGGACAGAGTTAAACAACTTGCACTGAGCCTAGTCTATAAAATCCGCTACACCTCCCTGATACCGAAGTACATGTCAAACTACTTCCTTAACGTAAATGACCGCCATAACCACAACACCAGGGGGTGCTCCACTAACCACGTTAAACCCAGATTCCGAACTAACAAAGGTCTTAACTCATTCTCTTTCTATGCCACATCAATGTGGAATGCGCTCCCAACAGGTATAAAAGAAAGGGCATCTCTATCCTCCTTCAAAACCGCTATAAAAGTTCACCTCCAGGCAGCTACAACCCTAAACTAACACCCTCCCCGGATTGCTAATAATCAAATGTAAACAATCAAATGCAGATTCTTTTTCTTATGCCTTCTGATCTCTCTCTCTCTCTCTCTCTCTCTCTCTCTCTCTCTCTCTCTCTCTCTCTATGTCCACTACTTGATGTCCATATCCCCCCCCCCCACCCCCCCACCCCACCCCCCCTCCACACTCCTGATTGTAAATAATGTAAATAATTCAATGTGATTATCTTGTGTGATGACTGTATTATGATGATAGTATATATGATAGTATATATCTGTATCATGAATCAATTTAAGTGGACCCCGACTTAAACAAGTTGAAAAACTTATTCGGGTGTTACCATTTAGTGGTCAATTGTACGGAATATGTACTTCACTGTGCAACCTACTAATAAAAGTCTCAATCAATCAATCAAAACGTGTGTACATATATATATATATATACATATATACGTACGTACATACATACATACAAGTATGTATGTATGTATGTACGTATATATATATATATATATATAAGTACACACGTATGTACATGTATATATATATGTATATATACTGTATGTATATATATATATGTATATGTATATATATATGTATATGTATATATATATGTATATATATATGTATATATGTATGTATATGTATATATATATGTATATATATATATATATATATATACACACACACGTATGTACGTATATAGAATAACGTCAAACAGGGCTAAATAAAACTAGAAAATTCCCGCAGAAAGTTTGTCGCAGGCTGAAGCAAATCTTTGTTGACAGAAATGTTGAAACGTAATATTTTTTCAACACATTTTTACAACATCGGAAACCATTAGTAAATCAGAGGTTACTCAAAAGGTGAGATAACTCCTGGATATTAGGTATAGGTGTGTGTGTGTCCAAGTTAAAGGAAATGACAGGCTGTCTTCTTTTAATAGATTTGTTACAATCTTTGGCAAGCTAGGTAATGTTTGCTGTGGTCTGGAACAACAAGGGAGCACATACAACTATCTGAAATGCAGCCAATATTACATACAGATAATGTGTCATGAGACATGCAAAAGTAAATTATATACAAAGAGGATAACAGCAAAGGATATGAAATTAGCTCAAATATACCTACAAATGAGTCATAATGATGCAATATGTACATACAGCTAGCCTAAATAGCATGTTAGCATTGATTAGCTTGCAGTCATGCACTGACCAAATATGTCTGATTAGCACTCCAACAAATCAATAACCAGCAAAGCGCACCTATAAAAAGTTTGGTGGACAAAATGAGAAGTGGAAGATTTTACATGTAAACAAACTGTTGCGTCACAGTCCACACTATGGTGAGTTCAAGAACCGCCAAAATTAGTAGGACAAAACGATGTCCACCAAATAGTGTCATCGGTGAAGCATACACATAAACATATTAAACAGTGGGTTTTCTAACAATTGGGAAGGTTTGTGTCATGTTTGTCCTCAAAAAAACAAACTACTAAAACAAAATAAATATTTCTCTCCATCTTTTTCCATTTTCAATCCTTTTTAAAAAAATGCTCCTGGTAGCCACTAGGGCGGCACTAAAGAGCAGAATGCGGCTCGAGAGCCGCGGGTTGCTGACCCCCGCTCTAAGGTGTATGGCTGCGGAAGTAAAGAAAAAAGTTTAAAAACAGCTAAAAAAGTTAACAATCCAATGTTAGCATGCTAGCAAGCCAACAGTTGACAAGTGTCACATACCAAGTTTTATGACTCTGAGGTAAACCGTTGCAAAACTAGCTAAAAAAAGTTAGCATGCTATCAAGCTAATGTTAGCATGCATCATACTTTGCTGAGCCAGGAACAAAATATTGCCTTCACAAGACCCAAGATAGTCCAGTGGTTAAGACTGTTGACTAGGAATTGAGGGTGGTTCAAATCCCGGTTGGATCAATTTGCAACTTCTGAGGCTGGAGGCCTCCAGGTGACATACATTGTAGCTGTTAACATAAATGGTTTAATTTTCTTTTTTCAAAATCCAATTACAATTAACCTATCTTATATTAATGGTACCCAGGAGAGCTCATTGGTCAAGGCTCTTTATTATTAACTTTTTACTCCTATTCGCTTCCGTCAGTCTACCCCAGGGCAGCTGTGGCTACGAAAGTAGCTTACCACCACCAGGTGTGAATGAATGATGGGTTTTTAACATGTAAAGCGACTTTGGGTACTTAGAAAAGCGCTATACAAATCCCAGGTATTATTATTATTATTATTATTATTATTATTCCCACCCACCTCAGGAGTTACACTCACACAAGGTGTCATCATTGACTATTTATCATTATCTTTAGCATTGACTTCATTTTTCAACAATTGCTACTGGGTTCGAATCCCAGTAGGACTGATAGGTAACTTACAAACTCGACTAGGAAGAGTTAGTGTTTTAGCACATCTCCATCATAGTTTACAGACACAGGCTCACCATTAAATCTGGTCTTAAGAAGACCCAAGGTAGCTCAGTGGGTAACACCGATACTGTTAACTAAGAGGTACTGGGTTCAAGTCCCACTTACAGTTTTATATCATAGTTTACTGAGACAGGTTCTCAATTAAATGTTTCATTGGGGCCCGAAAACCTTGTTCTAGAAGACCAAGGATAGCTGAAGGGTTAAACAGCTAGCTCCCAATCAAAGGGTTCTGGGTTCAATCCCAGTCAGGTCACTCTAAAACTAGTAAATATTGAGTCAGAGTAATTAATCTTTTATATGATAGTTTTCTGAGACAGCGTCTCAATTAAATATGTCATTGGGGCCCGAAATCCAGGATCAATATGACCAAGGATAGCTGAATGGTTAAATAGGCCGCTTCCAATCAAAGGGTTCTGGGTTCAATCCCAGTCAGGTCACTCTACAACTACTAAATATCCACTCAGAGCAATTAATCTTTTAAATGAAAGTTTACTGAGACAGTTCTCAATTATATATGTCATTGGGGCCCGAAATCTGGGATCAATATGACCAAGTATAGCTGAATGGTTAAACAGCTAGCTTCCAATCAAAGCGTTCTGGGTTCAATCCCAGTCAGGTCACTCTACAACTACTAAATATACACTCAGAGCAATTAATCTTTTAAATGAAAGTTTACTGAGACAGTTCTCAATCATATATGTCATTGGGGCCCGAAATCTGGGAACAAAAATACTAAGGATAGCTGAATGGTTAAACGGGTAGCTCCCAATCAACGGTTTCTGTGTTCAATCCCAGTCAGGTCACTCTACAACTACTAAATATCCACTCAGAGCAATTAATCTTTTAAAAGAAAGTTTACTGAGACAGTTCTCAATTATATATGTCATTGGGGCCCGGAAATCTCGTAACAAAAAGTCTAAGATAGCTGAGTGGTTAAACAGCTAGCTCCCAATCAAAGGGTTCTGGGTTCAATCCCAGTCAGATCAATGATCTTTGATTTGTGTTTTGTAACATGTATTTAAAACAACAGAGTGCTCCTGTCACAGAAAGGATCTTTGACCTGCATTTTTCCACAGTACAGTGCTCCCGTCAAACAAGATATTTGATTAGTGTTTTGTAACACCTCCACTCCACTGTATTATCCTGAATCAGATGCACCTGTGTGAGGTCGTTAGCTGCATAAAGACACCTGTCCACCCCATACAATCAGTAAGACCCAAACATTCAGCATGGCTAAGAGCAAAGAGCTGTCCAAAGACACCAGAGACAAAATTGTCCAACTCCACAAGGATGGAAAGGGCTACGGAGAAATTGCCAAGCAGCTTGGTGAAAAAAGGTCCACTGTTGGAGCAATTATTAGAAAATGGAAGAAGCTAAACATGACGGTCAATCTCAATCGGAGTGGAGCCCCATGCAAGATATCACCTGGTGGGGTCTCAATGATGCTAAGAAAGGTGAGGAATCAGCCCAGGACTACACGGCAGGACTTGGTCAATGACCTGAAAAGAGCTGGGACCACTGTTTCCATGGTCACTGTTGGTAATAACGTCATGGTTTGAAATCATGCATGGCACGGAAGGTTCCCCTGCTTAAACCAGCACATGTTAAGGCCCGTCTTAAGTTTGCCAATGACCATTTGGATGATCCAGAGGAGTCATGGGAGAAAGTTTTGTGGACAGTGTTTTATCACATCTCCATCATAGTTTACAGACACAGGTTCACCATTACATCTGGTCTTAAGAAACCCACTGAGCTACCTTGGGTCAACATCAATACTGTTAACCAAGGGGTACTGGGTTCAAGTCCCACTTACAGTTGTATATCATAGTTTACTGACATATATATTTGAGTACCCCTTGGTTAACAGTATTGATGTTACCCACTGAGCTACCTTGGGTTTTCTTAAGACCAGATTTAATGGTGAACCTGAGTCTGTAAACTATGATGGAGATGTGATAAAACACTGTCCACAAAACTTTCTCCCATGACTCCTCTAAATCATCCAAATGGTCATTGGCAAACTTAAGACGGGCCTTAACATGTTCTGGTTTAAGCAGGGGAACCTTCCGTGCCATGCATGATTTCAAACCATGACGTTATTACCAACAGTGACCATGGAAACAGTGGTCCCAGCTCTTTTCAGGTCATTGACCAAGTCCTGCCGTGTAGTCCTGGGCTGATTCCTCACCTTTCTTAGCATCATTGAGACCCCACCAGGTGATATCTTGCATGGGGCTCCACTCCCATTGAGATTGACCGTCATGTTTAGCTTCTTCCATTTTCTAATGATTGCTCCAACAGTGGACCTTTTTTCACCAAGCTGCTTGGCAATTTCTCCGTAGCCCTTTCCATCCTTGTGGAGTTGTACAATTTTGTCTCTGGTGTCTTTGGACAGCTCTTTGCTCTTAGCCATGCTGAATGTTTGGGTCTTACTGATTGTATGGGGTGGACAGGTGTCTTTATGCAGCTAACGACCTCACACAGGTGCATCTGATTCAGGATAACACAGTGGAGTGGAGGTGTTACAAAACACTAATCAAAGATCTTGTTTGACGGGAGCACTGTACTGTGGAAAAATGCAGGTCAAAGATCCTTTCTGTGACAGGAGCACTCCGTTGTTTTAAATACATGTTACGAATCACAAAGTGAACATACTAGACAACTTGTCTTTTAGTAGTAAGTAAACAAAGACTACTAATTAGTCTGCTGACGTATGCGGTAACATATTGTGTCCTTTATCTACCTATTATTTTGTACACATTAAGAGGGACAAACTGTAAAAATTGATTATTAATCTACTTGTTCATTTGCTGTTAAAATCTGCTTATTTTATGTTTCAACATTTTCTATCTACACTTTTGTTAAAATTTAATAATCACTTATTCTTGTCTTCTTTGATACTTTACATTAGTTTTGGATGATACCACACATTTAGGTATCGATCTGATACCAAGTAGTTACAGGATCATACATTGGTCATATTCAAAGTCCTCATGTGTCCAGGAACATATTTACTGAATTTATAAACATAATATACATTTTTTTTAAATGCAGGTCAAAGATTCTTTCTGTGACAGGAGCACTCTGCTGTTTTTAAATACATGTTACAAAACACTAATCAAAGATCTTGTTTGACGGGAGCACTGTACTGTGGAAAAATGCAGGTCAAAGATTATTTCTGTGACAGGAGCACTCTGCTGTATTAAAATACATGTTACAAAACACTAATCAAAGATCTTGATGGGAGCTCCTGGTCTGACTAATTGCAATTGAGATAATGAAAAAAAAAAAGAAATGCAATTGAGATAATGAAAAAATAGAAATAACCCTCTGGGTCCAAACATAACTGCGATGTGGCACTCAGTGAAAAAACCTCCGAACTATATGATAGGTAGCATGCAGAAATATGATGGTCAGCTCAATATCGTATGCTAGCAATATATGTAGTTGGCATTAAAAATATTCAAATCCTTCACCGCCACAAATAGATGTAACACTTCGCCTGTTCACCCTCTCTAATTAACATTATAATGGGACTGTATGAATATATATCTTGTTGTCCCAACTCCGTACAGTAGATGGAATCATTACCCTGTTACATAAGGCTTCTCATATGCCCCTGGTCTGCCAGAGAATACCAACACATGGCAGGAGGGGTCAGTGTTGCTGACTTTGTTGCGATATTTAGCGAGAATTCAGACCCATCAGGCTTGCCTCATGACATATGTAGAACTTTTTCTGGTCCTGTCACTAACTGCAAATTAGGGTTGCACGGTATACCGGTATTAGTATAGTACCGCGATACTGCCTCTAAAAGGTACCGGTCCTGAAACTACTTGGTATCGGATTGATACCCAAATTTGTGGTGTCATCCAAAACTAATGTAAAGTATCAAACAACAGAAGAATAAGTGATTATTACATTTTAACAGAAGAGACAATAAGTAGATATTAACAGTAAATGAACAAGTAGATTAATAATTCATTTTCTACCACTGGTTCTTAATCATTTTGACAAAATAATAGAATGATAAATGACATAATATTAGGAGCCTTTGTTTGTTTATTTGCAACTAAAAGACTAAAAGTTCACTATTTTATTTAAGGACAAAATTGCAATAAGAAACATGTTTAATGTCCCCTAAGATTTTTTATTAAAATAAAGCCAATAATGCAATTTTTTGTGGTCCTCTTTTATTTAGAAAAGTATCGAGATACACTACCGTTCAAAAGTTTGGAGTCACATTGAAATGTCCTTATTTTTGAAGGAAAAGCACTGTACTTTTCAATGACGATAACTTTAAACTAGTCTTAACTTTAAAGAAATACACTCTATACATTGCTCATGTGGTAAATGACTATTCTAGCTGCAAATGTCTGGTTTTGGTGCAATATCTACATAGGTGTATAGAGGCCCATTTCCAACAACTATCACTCCAGTGTTCTAATGATACAATGTGTTTGCTCATTGGCTCAGAAGGCTAATTGATGATTAGAAAACCCTTGTGCAATCATGTTCACACATCTGAAAACAGTTTAGCTCGTTACAGAAGCTACAAAACTGACCTTCCTTTGAGCAGATTGAGTTTCTGGAACATCACATTTGTGGGGTCAATTAAACGCTCAAAATGGCCAGAAAAAGAGAACTTTCATCTGAAACTCGACAGTCTATTCTTGTTCTTAGAAATGAAGGCTATTCCACAAAATTGTTTGGGTGACCCCAAACTTTTGAACGGTAGTGTACATTTTGGTACCGGTACTAAAATATTGGTATCTGGACAACACTACTGCAAACACAGAAAGACGTTCAATTGTATTCGGAAACGTATTTATTATTTAGCTTTTCGTGTTTTTGGTCATCACCAAGCCGAGGCTACAAATAGATTGCACTCCTGGAGGAACTTGTCAATGTTCTGTATGTCACTATGCGCTACTGGCAAAGGTAAATGAACAAAAATACATGAATTGTAATAAATATTGGTACACTAAAACCTTTAGATCACGCCAAATATGCCTCTGTGTACGAACATGTCATTTATGAGATTGAGGAAGCCGGTTTCGTGCCACTTGCAAGTTTTCTGGAATACAATGCCACAGCTAAGGAGAAGACATCTCTCGTTCAGTGGGGCCTCTTCCAAGCGCGCACACTTGGTCCTTTCTTTTCCCCTTCCGTCTGCTCCTTTCTCTCCTCTTGTGAGGAATAGCTCACAAGAGGACCTTTGCCGATGGTAATGTACTGTAAGTGTGTTTCACTTTTTAAAATGTTTATTATTGTAGCAATATGGTTAAATATTTTTGTGATTTCTGGTCGTTTGTGAGGGCCCAAAGGGACTAGTGTGTGTGCGCGTGTTGGCAGAAAAGCGCATACAGGACAGTTTGGCTTGTCGATGTTTTGGCTTGTTAATAAAGAGACGTTTGATTCATCACGCCCTTGTTATGTTTGATATACTGTAGTATAGAGCATTTTATATTGCGTTCAAGTGTACAAACCTTCACTAAAAAAGGGACTTTTATTCATATTTACTTAGTTTCTTGGAAAAATGTTCTTCACTATACAAACTTTTGTATTTACGAACCCTGTATCGAGGTCCCACTGTATTGGTATGATTTTATTTCAAACATGCATACAGTCACAGGGTGTGTGTACATCGCATATTCACTTAACATTCCAAAATAAATTAATCTGCACACCTGATGGCTTTCGAGCACAACAAAGGTTTAAATGACTTAAAACTCAACTAAAGCCTAATTTGTAACATCCGCTTTACCCGACAGGCAAAAATCCAAACCATCGAAGGTCACGCCAGGTTCACTAGCGATCCCCAGCCGACGGTGGAGGTCAGCGGCAGGAAGTACACGGCGCCGCACATCCTCATCGCCACCGGGGGGCAGCCTTCTGTGATGAGCGATGCTGAGGTTCCAGGTGTGGACTTTGGAGATCAGTGTGAAGAGCATGTAGTATTCTCCTCCTTTTTATTTAGCATAAATACTATAATTAAGTAATAATATAATTACCGTAAACAATTCAATCTAGGAGCGAGTCTGGGCATTACCAGTGATGGCTTCTTTGAACTTGACAGCCTTCCAAAGTAAGCGTCCAATAGAATCTCTCCCGTGATGATTTCAAATGTCACCCGGCATTGAGCGGTTCATTTTTCTGCCAACAGACGTAGCGTTGTCGTGGGTGCTGGGTACATTGCCGTGGAGATGGCGGGCATCCTCGCCACACTTGGCTCCAAAACCTCCATCATCATACGACAGAGTGAAGTAAGATCTTCGGACGGTGTACCTAATGGTGTGACCGGTTGGTATGGACAAACGCTGTCGCCGTAGGTTTTGAGGAACTTCGACAGCTTCATCAGCACAAACTGCACCAAGGAGCTGCAGAACTCGGCCGTGGACTTGTGGAAAAACACTCAGGTGAAGTCGGTGCGGAAAACCGACGCAGGGCTGGAGGTGACGCTCGCCACCAAAGACCCGGAGAGTAACGGCGAGGAGACGATCAGTACAATTCAGGAGGTGGACTGTCTCCTGTGGGCCATCGGCAGGAAGCCCAACACGTCTGGGCTGAACATCGGCGAGATGGTATGTCCCACCCCTCCGCCCTGATCAGTGGTGTGCCGTCAGGGCCAGCAAGGCCTTCTCTGCTGGCCTAACATAACCAGAAATCATGATCATAATTCTATCTACCGTATTTTTCGGACTATAGGTCGCAGTTTTTTTCATACTTTGGCCGGGGGTGCGACTTATACACAGGAGCGACTTATGTGTGAAATTATTAACACATTACCGTAAAATATCAAATAATATTATTTAGCTCATTCACGTAAGAGACTAGACGTATAAGATTTCATGGGATTTAGCGATTAGGAGTGACAGATTGTTTGGTAAACGTATAGCATGTTCTATATGTTATAGTTATTTGAATGACTCTTACCATAATATGTTAGGTTAACATACCAGGCACGTTCTCAGTTGGTTATTTATGCCTCATATAACGTACACTTATTCAGCCTGTTGTTCACTATTCTTTATTTATTTTAAATTGCCTTTCAAATGTCTATTCTTGGTGTTGGCTTTTATCAAATAAATTTCCCCAAAAAATGCGACTTATACTCCAGTGCGACTTATATATGTTTTTTTCCTTCTTTATTATGCATTTTCGGCCGGTGCGACTTATACTTCGGAGCGACTTATACTCCGAAAAATACGGTAAAAGCAATATAAAATATAACATATATACGTAATATTTACATAATATATGTGCAGTATAGGATATATACCGATATATTATATGTTTGTATCATATATACAATATCAGTGTTTCCCACACATTCATTTATTTGTGGCGGCCCGCCACGAAAGAATTACGTCCGCCACAAATAAAAAAATAATAATAATAAAAAAATTAAAACATTTTTTTATTTTTATTTTTATTTTTTGTCCTGTCCAGCTTCTCAGGCAAATCATATAGTTGATGTAGATGCCCATGTAGGCTGTTGAGATTTACTTTACAAAAGAGAAGTGTAGGATACTTCTCTTGTTGCCTTATTTGTATTTGACCACTACTGTTTTCTGTTTATTTGTTACTGACTGTGGCAGGACACCTCTGCCTCTGTTTCACTTTATGTTGCTGGTAAATAATATGGTTGTAGTAGTAGGCTAAAGTTAAATTATTTAGTATGCACTAATTAAAGGGGCAGAGCTTTAAGAGACATTTTAGCTTTTATATTTTATAAGATATATTTTTTGTAAGAACCACAATTAATAAATATATTTCAGTGAATAACTTATTGTTCAAATCTGTATATAAATATGTACATAAAGTGTTGTAATTATATTGTAAAATGGATGGATGGATGGACGTTTAAAACAAAACTGTTATTATTAATTAGTACGTATAAATTTTTTGAGCCTTTTTAAAAAAAATCATATTGTAGTAAATTATGCAAATTTCTCAATTATGTCATGGTGACCACGCCCATGGCCCCGCCCATAGCCACGCCCCCACCGCCACAGGTATCTTGGCAGTTTATGGGAAACACTGAATATATAACAATTACCAAGTACAATATTACTCCAGTGCGACTTATACTCCTGTGCAACTTATACTCCGAAAAATACGGTATTCATCCTTTTAATTTATTTTCCCTAAGTATCTAAAACAGTGGTTCTTAACCTTGTTGGAGGTATCGAACCCCACCGGTTTCATATGCGCATTCACCGAACCCTTCTTTAGTGAAAAATAAAATGTTTTATTTTTTTCAAATTCAATACAAAGTTATATGGTTTTTTTTACTGGTGCACAAAATGAACCGTGTTCAAAGAACAAAACCAACACAGTGCATGAACTCACAACAAATTACACACCTGCAAATCAGTGTGACTTCTGCTGTTGCGTATCCGTAATACGCTGATAGGGAGAAGTTTTTATTTACACGATGAGTCGGGTGTGTCTTGACCTCCGCCGAACCCCTGAGGCCGACTCACCAAACCCCTAGGGTTCGATCGAACCCAGGTTAAGAACCACTGGTCTAAAAGTATTCATATTCTCTTCATGTCATATTATGCTCGTTCCAGTGCTGTTGTTTTTAGTTTTAGTTTGTATCCAATCAGAATACAGCTGGCTTATGTTGCCATGCTGTACAAAATCTGCCCGAGGCCTTCAGAATCAACAATGCGGGCGTCCGAGCACTGTAAGTGAACGGTGACATAGAGGTGATAGACAGTTGCGATAGCCAATCAGATCACAAGTTGTTGCCTATCTAAGTAGCCTGATGTTAACGAGACTCTGATTGGATTCTCACTTGTCATTCCAAAGTGAGTATCCATTCACAAGTTTCAATTTAGCAGGAAGCAGGAAGTGTTGCGCCGTAGCCAGACCGGGATAGCAGAGAAGGAGAACAAGACCTTGATTAGGTGGCAGATAAATATTTGCAAGGCCATTTTCAAGACGGATATTTAGAGACCATGTTAGCCAACCCCGGAAGCTAGCTCAGCTGTTCTGGCGATGAAATGCTTGCCATTTCCACTTGAATACGCCGACTACGAAGGGTACCAGCTTATTACGACGTTGAATTGGTGCTACAAATTGTGAGTTCAAATATTTTATTTTTTTCACTTTTAATATGTTTTTTGTTATTTTTAATTTTGACAGTACATAGGATATGTTTTCATTGCTGATGTGTTTTAATTGATTTTTGAATGCGCCAGAAAATAACCCGTTGTGTACACTGTTGATGTGGTTCAATGCGCAGTAGGGCGTAAATGTGTTCTTGTCTAGTATGTTGATGTGGTGACATCAATTATGGTATTTTGAGAGGTAATCATTGAAGTCGGACATCACCGAAGGCCTAGGTGGGAAACGCACGGCCAGCCACTGCGATGATCAATGACGTTTCTGCATTGATCATTTTAATTCCAGCTGCTTCATTGTGTCGACTAGAATGGCTTGTTTTTTAGATATATTTAAACAACATTGGAGGTAAAAAATAGTTAGGTTGAAATATAGGACAAGTTCTTCCTGTTGTTAATAACGTCTGTCTGTTAAACGGTCAAACTGTTGCCATTATGAAACATTAATTGTCCAGGTAGTGTTTTAAGTATTATTTTTAATGTTACTCGCTGTCATACAAGTGTAAGAAGAAGTTAAAAGGCTCATATTATGTAAAAGCAACGTGTCTTACCTGTTGCTACATGTTTTTGTGTATTTGGGATCCCCATAATTCTTGAAAATGTGAGTTCAAACCATGGAGGCATGGTGCAGATAGTAATACAAACGAGCCTTTTGGAATTTGAGACGACTGTTACGCATTTTGCCATTTTTACCTCAGCGGATATATCCATATATGGTAGTGGTTTACCGTGAGTCCACCATTTTTACTCAGTTGCAGTCAATAAGTTCCTTCTTTTTCGCTATCCTCTTGTTGCGGGGCAGACTGGCTCGTACATGGACATGCGTCCTCCGCTGTTGCCATTTTTTATACAAAAGTAACGTACAGTTCTAACTTATATCTGTCAGTAGTAGTTGATATGGAATTGCTAAAAACTACAACATGGCTGACTAGGAGAAGACTCAGTCAAAGGGCGCCCACAAAACGGTGCATTCTGCTTGAAGATTATCTGTAAAACATAATCTTGACCAAAGAACCAGCATTACATGGTCTGTCGACCACAAGGAAGTGTTTTTAATGTAGAAAAATCACAATATAACCCCTTTTTAATAGTACATTTAAGTAAAAACGAAAAAGAGTGTTCTCATCCTAAATTGTACTGATTAATTAGGACGGGGTAACACATTTTAGAGAGGCGCTTGATAAGTCATATCG
Organism: Entelurus aequoreus; assembly: GCF_033978785.1. Taxonomy (NCBI): domain Eukaryota; kingdom Metazoa; phylum Chordata; class Actinopteri; order Syngnathiformes; family Syngnathidae; genus Entelurus; species Entelurus aequoreus. The sequence goes on from NC_084758.1 coordinate 19,254,497, forward strand.
AGATTAGATTTAACATTTCCTTGTTGTCTTCGATTTATTTTAATCATCTTCTATTCCAGGGTATCCACAGGGTCTTATCGACTTAAAAAGTCTTAAATCCAACAATTTGAATTTAATTGTCTAAAATTCTCTTAAAATCTCATAAAAGGTCTTCAATGCGATTTTGAAAGGTTTTTAAGTTAAAATAAATAGATTTGTATTTGTGTTTGGTGCCCCAAATGCAAGTAAAGAAAGAAGTCCAAAGAAAAAGCAACATGAGTGACATTGTACTGAGCAGCCAGGACAGCAGGGCCTGCACAATCAGTTCCTTGTCTGGTTCTATGGTCGTCATTACACTTTCGCCTTTTCGCAATCACTGGTGCCCTGGTTTTGTTGCAATATTGGTACAATAAAAACACATGAAGAAAGCCAAAGAAAAAGCTAAACACTTGCAGACTTGGCATTTTAGAGGCTTACTGAGCTACCAGTATTTACAGTGTTTGGTTCCAACATGGTTGTAGCACTTAGTATGATGTCACTCTCTATACTCATGGTCCTATAGGGGCATACTGGCTTGGTATGAGGGGGTTGATATGACTTTATCTGATGTATACACCATACTTGTAAAAACTGTTGATATTTTCTTTGCAGTTGCCAGGTATTTTTTCCTGGGTGTGTATGTTTACACACAGGAGTGAATGGGAAATGCTCGTGCTAGTTCAGCGTGTATAACCTGTGTAATAAGGGATTAAAAGGGCATCAGGTGTGTGATTGTGCAATACCAGGAAGTACCGACGTTATATGTACATTGCTCTTGTTATATGACATGAAATCCTAGTCATGTAGCGACTAAGTTAACCAGGATAATAGCTCTCAGTATAATAAATATTTTGCTGGAAGTGAGCACTATTTGATCAGTTATTGATACACTTGTGTTTATGTGCGTGGGTCAGGGCGTGGACACGGATGACAGAGGCCACATTGTAGTGGACGAGTACCAGAGCACCAGTCGAGCAGGAATCTACGCCGTGGGAGATGTTTGTGGCAGAGCTCTACTCACTCCTGGTAAGACGTTTCTTCAAGGGTGTCGTTGCTGAAGACGAGAAGTAATACATGCAGTAATACTTTAAGACCGGGGAAATTACTCTCACAAAGCACATTAACATATTACGACATACAACTCAAGACTTGCAACAAGGGGTGATGAGGCGGGGTCTGGCCTGAAGCTGCCAGCCACTATTGCTGGGTTGCAATCACATGACCTAGAGGCACTTCTGGGTTTCAGGTGATGGTCTAAGCCCCATTAGGCTACTGTTTATTTACCTGTATCAGTGCAGATTTAGGTGTATTTTGAAAGGTTTAGAGCAGGGGTGTCCAAAATGTTTTCTACTGAGGGCCGCATATGGAAAAATTAAAGCCTACGGGGGCCATTTTGATAGTTTTCATTTTCAAACCATAACAAAATATATGGATTTTGTTGTTTTTTTTACCTTTAGGGCTCCTGAGGACCATAAAGGGTCTAAGTCAGGGGTATCCAAAGTGCGGCCCCGGGGCCATTTGCGGCCCGCAGCTAATTGTTTACCGGCCCGCCACACGTTCTGGAAATACTATTGTAAAAAAAAAAAAAGAACACTAAAAAAAGTGGAATGAGGTGAAATCTAACGAGAAAAAGTTGCAATGTTGACACAAAAGCTGCCATGCAGGCTGGTTTTTTTTTCTTTTGTCTTTCTTCATTTTTCTTTTTTTGCCATTGCTCAAAAAAAAAAAATAATGACAAAAAATCCATGTTATAATGAATTATTTTCAGGGCTCCAATTACTTCAAATATTTCATTTTAAAATGTTTTATGTGGTAAATATTGCATATATTGTGTAGTAGCCATATAAAAACATCAAAGTTTTCTTTGACAAAAGCGCATAAAACAAACGAAATAATAGTTCCAGCATAAAATCGACAGATATATCTGATTTATCTTTTCACTGTGATTACTCAAAAATATGAAAGAATTAAAATCAATGGTGTCCTGCATTATTGATCTTTTAGGGCTCTAATTACTAAATACTGCATATTTCAGTTTTACTATAAAAAAACCAAGTTGTTTTTGACAGAAAAGCCATAAAACATTTTTTTTAATTTGTATTACTTTATATCAACCTTAAGTTGATATAGAGATTTACTGTAAGCGTTAAATAATTTAAAAAAAATAATAATCTGACTTATTTTTAACATTTTAATGACTGAGACCCTTTATTGACCCTTTATGGACCCCTAAAGGTAAAATAAATAAAAAATGCATATATTTTGTTATGGTTTCAAAATGAAAAATATCAAAATGGCCCCCACATGCTTTAATTTTTCCATGTGCGGCCCTCAGTGGAAAAAGTTTGGACACCCCTGGTCTAAGTTATTAAAATGTTAAAAACAAGTCAAATTATTTTTTTATTTTTTTTATTTAACGCTTACAGTAAATCTCTACAGTATATCAACTTCAGGTTGATATAAAATTTAAAAAACCAAAAAGGTTTTATGCCTTTTCTGTCAAGACAACTTTGTTTTTTATAATAAAACTGAAATATGCAGTATTTCCCCCACTGCCCAAAACATTCAGAAAGCAATGTTTGATGTGAAGTAATTAGAGCCTTAAAAACATCAATAATGCAAGACACTATTGATATTAATTCATTGTTATTTTTGAGTAATCACAGTAAAAAGATAAATAAAATCCCATTAAATATATTTAGGATACAAAAGGTGCCCCACTCAAAGTGATAAATTTGTATTAGTTTTTTTCAACACTTAAGTTACGAGATCAACTTCAGATATATCTGTCAATTTTACGTTTGAACTATTATTTTGTTGTTTTATGCTCTTTTGTCAAAGAAAACGTTGATGTTTTTGTATGGCAACCACACAATATATGCAATATTTTCCACATAAAACATTTTAAAGTAAAATATTTGAAATAATTGGAGCCTTGAATAGGTCAATAATTCATTATAACATTTTTTTTTTTTTTTTTTAAGCAATGGCAAAAAAGAAAAATAAAGATAGACAAAAGAAAAAAAACAGGCTGCATGGCAGCTTTGTGTCAACATTGCATCTTTTTCTAGTTAGATTTCACCTCATTCCACTTTTTGTAATGTTTATTTTTTATGTTTTCCGTCTGACCACGTTAGGCAAAGCGTCAAGGACGTGGGATGTGGGCATGGGGCACGTGTCTGTGTGGCGTGTATGAAGCAAATTTCTCCATAAGCAACAATATAAACATGAATAATGAGTTCCAACCTCAACAAAAGTCCATATTTTAGTAAAGGTTTGTACACTTTGAACACAATATAACACTATACAGTACTGTATAATTTTACAAGGAGGTGATGGATCAACTTTCTGTTTAATAATAGTCAAAACATCAAAGAACTGAACTGTCCTCATTTCCAGCTGCCCTGCCGACACGCACACACACTGTCAGTAGCTCTGTGGTGCACTTACAGCAGGGGTGTCAAACGTGCGGGCCGTATCAGGCCTGCAAACCGTTTTAATCCGACCCGCAAGACGATTCTGCTTAGTATAAAAATGAATTAAACTGCTGTTCTAAATGTGTCCACTGGATGTCACTTTAGCAATTCAAATGTTACCCCACATCACACTGTTTAAAGATGACGTGTCAGCTGACTTTAAGCGCCTTCTGGATTGGCTGCCGCTACTCCAATCAGCTGCTGCTGTTGTGGCTGTCAGCCGATAGTGGCAGTATCGACACACAATACCTTCTTTAGAATCAGAATCAGAAGAGTTTTTATTGCCATTGTTTGAGAACGGGTTCACAAACTAGGAATTTTACTTGGCGCAATCGTGCAACATAAAACACATATAACACAGAATAGAATAACATGAGCTGTAACTGAGCTATCAGATCTTGTTATTGTTCATGTGTCTGATGGCCGAGGGGAAAAAACTGTTCAGGTGGCGGGAGGTGTGGGTCTGGATGGACCGTAGTCTCCTGCCTGAGGGGAGAGGGGAGAGGGGAGAATAGTCAATCCACTCAACAGATAAAATAACGAAACGGTAAGATGCAAAGACTTAAGTCAACTTGATCATCATCTTTGTAGTTAAGAGTGCCATGCAACGCTCACGATGCGCACCCTAAACTCCCTTGTAAAAATGTGTTTCTACATTTGTTGTTTGTTCTATTTTATTTTTTGCTTGAATCTACCATGTTCACATTGGTAAAGTTTGTAGTTACGTTACCTGGATTTCGCCTACGGTGTCATTTTGATTGAATTGTGTTTATATTTTAATTGTAGTAATTGAAGGATGATAAATGAATGTGTTGTGGCAGTTGCGGATTTCACAAAATGGTTGCTTTTCCAAACGTTTTTAATGAACTGCCAACATGAGAATTCAAAACAGGAAGTGCTTGAAGTTGAATGGCTTTGTAAAAACACTGAGACAAAGTCATGGTGTTTCAAAAACACCATAAAGTTTGACACCCCTGACTTAGTTTAAAATCACACATTTCATTAACTTCAACAACCGGGTTGCTACAATGATTGGGAATAAACAAATCTAATCCACTTAACCTTGCAGGTTAATCTTCTGTTTGCAGCGGAATGGAGGGAGATGAGGCAGTGTTGACAACGCTGTGGATACTGCCTGAATGTTTCACACCACATGCTGTTGTAGCATGTAAAGCATATTTTTTATTCAGTCTGTGGTTCTTAAATCGAAGTTTGTACAAAGAGTCAAAACAATAATAGCAATGGTGCATTGTGACATGTTCGCCCTTCTGTGTGCAGCTGATCATGAGTAGAAGGGTGTCCTAATATTTTTGGCATGACTATGTTGTATCCTGTCAGTTGCCATCGCTGCAGGCAGGAAGCTTGCACACAGACTCTTTGAGGGCAAGAAAGACTCCAAGTTGGACTACTCCAACATTCCCACAGTGGTGTTCAGCCACCCGCCCATCGGCACTGTGGGCCTCACAGAAGGTGAGTCCGCACAAGACCCTTCCATGTCTAACACACACATTTACTCCCTGGTTTTGTTTTCCCCCCCAGAGGAGGCCATCGTAGCCAGAGGAAAGGAGAACGTGAAGGTCTACACGACCTCCTTCACGCCGCTCTATCACGCCATCACCAGCCGAAAGAGTCCGTGCGTCATGAAGCTGGTGTGTGCCGGGAAGGACGAAAAGGTATCTTTCTGCATGAGCCGCTTTTTTTTTTTTACTACTCCACATGTTTCTGGATGAACTGATTGGAGATGTGTTATCTCCACAGGTGGTGGGTCTGCACATGCAGGGTCTAGGCTGCGATGAGATGCTGCAGGGCTTCGCTGTGGCCGTCAAACTCGGTGCTACCAAAGCGGACTTTGACAAGACGGTGGCTATCCACCCCACCTCCTCCGAGGAGCTTGTTACCATGCGTTAAGAGGACACAACACCATCGCCAAAGTATGAAAATGTGCTCCAAAAAACCACAATTTCATTTTTTTTTCAATTCCTTTAAGCCACAGCGGTTCAATTTTCTGATTTATCTGACCCAAATGGAACATGTCTGAATTGCACTGATGACTAAGCAATTATTATTCTATTTTAATAATAAGTGTGGAATGGAAGTGATGGATCTCAATGGCAAGTCCAAAGAACTCAATCATTTTGTATTACGTTGTCATTTGTTAGAGCACCCGCTGCACTGAGAAATAAACATGCATTCTGTTTTCATGTGTGTTGTTAGGATCATGTCTTTTATAGCCTGTTGATAAATGTGTGATGATAGCGTATTCACTAATGGCAACAGGAGTGAATACTCACAGAAGCAAACAAATACAGATTATATTGATGGATTATAAATAAATTCCATCCATCCATTTTGTACAGCTTATCCCTTTCGGGGTCGCGGGGGGTGCTGGAGCCTATCTCAGCTACAATCAGGCTGAAGGTGAGGTACACCCTGGACAAGTCGCCGCCTCATCGCATGGCCAACACAAATTGATTCATTTATTCTATTTTGTATATGTATAAAAATGCATTTACTTGGTTTGAATGGTTAAAGTACTGCACAGTTGAATAAATATAATACACAGTCAGATAACAGGAGGTCCCAAATTGGGATTTTCTTTGACATTTTATTGTAGGAAAAATCTTAGAATGTGTAGTGATGCATGATTGAATAAAACAGTATAAGAAAAAAGTGTGTATCTTATAATAAGTAAAAAAATATAATAAATAAAAACGTTTAAAATAACGAATATATAAAATTATATATTGCACTATTAACTTTTACCTTTAATTTAATTACTGAGCGTTCTCTACCAAATATCGCGATACGTGGGATTTCCCGAGACTTGGTACAAACGCATGATTCAATAAAACAGTATAAGAAACAAGCTTGTATCTTATAGTAAGTAAACAAATACAGAATATTTGATGAATAAAAACGTTTAAATAACGAATATAAAAAATTATACATTGCACTGTCACCAATTTTACCTTTGATTTCATTACTGAGCGTACTCTACCAAATATCGCGATAAGTGGGATTTTCCCGAGACTGGGTACAAATGCGCGATTCAATAACACAGTATAAGAAACAAGCTTGTATCTTATAGTAAGTAAACAAATACAGAATATATGATAAATAAAAACTTTTAAAATAACGAATATATAAAATCATACATTGCACTGTTACCAATTTTACCTTTGATTTCATTACTGAGTGTACTCTACTAAATATCGCGATAGGTGGGGTTTCCCCTTGTATCTTATAGTAAGTAAACAAATACAGAATATATGATAAATAAAAACGTTTAAAATAACGAATATATAAAATTACATATTGCACTATTAACAACTTTTTCCTTTGATTTAATTACTAAATGTGTACTCTACCAAATATCGCGATAAGTGGGATTTTCCCGAGACTTGGTACAGATGCATGATTCAATAAAACAGTATAAGAACAAAAAGCTTGTATCTTATAGTAAGTAAACAAATACAGAATATATGATGTATAAAAACGTTTAAAATAACGAATATATAAAATTATACATAGCACTGTTACCAATTTTACCTTTGATTTAATTACTGAATGTACTCTACCAAATATCGCGATAGATGGGATTTCCCGAGACTTGGTACAGATGCATGATTCAATAAAACAGTATAAGAAACAAGCTTGTATCTTATAGTAAGTCAGTCAACAAATACAAAATCAATGATAAATAAAAACGTTTAAAATAACGAATATATAAAATTACATATTGCACTGTTAACAACTTTTTCCTTTGATTTAATTACTGAGTGTACTCTACCAAATATCGCTATAAGTGGGATTTCCCGAGACTTGGTACATCAATAAAACAGTATAAGAAAAAAAGCTTGTATCTTATAGTAGTTAAACAAATACAGAATATATGATAAATAAAAACGTTTAAAATAACTAATATATAAAATTATACATTGCACTGATACCAATTTTTACCTTTGATTTCATTACTGAGCGTACTCTACAAAATATCTCGATAAGTGGGATTTCCCGAGACTGGGTAGATGTGCATGATTCAATAAAACAGTATAAGAAAAAAAAAGCTTGTATCTTATAGTAAGTAAATAAATACAGAACATATTATCAATAAAAACGTTTAAAATAACGAATATATAAAATTGCGTATTGCACTATTAACAACTTTTTCCTTTGATTTCATTACTGAGTGGACTCTACCAAATATCGCGATAAGTGGGATTTTCCCGAGACTTGGTACAGATGCATGATTCAATAAAAAAGTCTAAGAAAAAAAAAGCTTGTATCTTATAGTAAGTCAACAAATACAAAATATATGATAAATAAAAACGTTTAAAATAACGAATATATAAAATTATACATAGCACTGTTACCATTTTTACCTTTGATTTAATTACTGAGCGTACTCTACCAAATATCGCGATAAGTGGGATTTCCCGAGACTTGGTACAGATGCATGATTCAATAAAACAGTATAAGAAACAAGCTTATAGTAAGTAAACAAATACAGAATATATGATAAATAAAAACGTTTAAAATAACGAATATATAAATATACATATTGCACTGTTACCAATTGTTACCTTTGATTTCATTACTGAGCGTACTCTACCAAATATCGCAATAAGTGGGATTTCCCGAGACTGGGTACGTCAATAAAACAGTATAAGAAAAAAAGCTTGTATCTTATAGTAGGTAAACAAATACATAATATATGATAAATAAAAACGTTTAAAATAACTAATATATAAAATTATACATTGCACTGTTACCAATTTTTACCTTTGATTTCATTACTGAGCGTACTCTACAAAATATCGCGATAAGTGGGATTTCCCGAGACTGGGTAGAGGTGCATGATTCAATAAAACAGTATAAGAAAAAAAAAAGCTTGTATCTTATAGTAAGTAAATAAATACATAACATATTATCAATAAAAACGTTTAAAATAACGAACATATAAAATTACGTATTGCATTATTAACAACTTTTTCCTTTGATTTCATTACTGAGTGGACTCTACCAAATATCGCGATAAGTGGGATTTTCCCGAGACTTGGTACAGATGCATGATTCAATAAAAAAGTTTAAGAAAAAAAAGCCAATTGTATCTTATAGTAAGTCAACAAATACAAAATATATGATAAGTAAAAACGTTTAAAATAACGAATATATAAAATTATACATAGCACTGTTACCATTTTTACCTTTGATTTAATTACTGAGCGTACTCTACCAAATATCGCGATAAGTGGGATTTCCCGACACTGGGTACAGACGCATGATTCAATAAAACAGTATAAGAAACAAGCTTATAGTAAGTAAACAAATACAGAATATATGATAAATAAAAACGTTTAAAATAACGAATATATAAATATACATATTGCACTGTTACCAATTGTTACCTTTGATTTCATTACTGAGCGTACTCTACCAAATATCGCAATAAGTGGGATTTCCCGAGACTGGGTACATCAATAAAACAGTATAAGAAAAAAAACTTGTATCTTATAGTAGGTAAACAAATACATAATATATGATAAATAAAAACGTTTAAAATAACTAATATATAAAATTATACATTGCACTGTAACCAATTTTTACCTTTGATTTCATTACTGAGCGTACTCTACAAAATATCACGATAAGTGGGATTTCCCGAGACTGGGTAGAGGTGCATGATTCAATAAAACAGTATAAGAAAAAAAAAGCTTGTATCTTATAGTAAGTAAATAAATACAGAACATATTATCAATAAAAACGTTTAAAATAACGAATATATAAAATTACGTATTGCACTATTAACAACTTTTTCCTTTGATTTCATTACTGAGTGGACTCTACCAAATATCGCGATAAGTGGGATTTTCCCGAGACTTGGTACAGATGCATGATTCAATAAAAAAGTCTAAGAAAAAAGAAGCTTGTATCTTATAGTAAGTCAACAAATACAAAATATATGATAAATAAAAACGTTTAAAATAACGAATATATAAAATTATACATAGCACTGTTACCATTTTTACCTTTGATTTAATTACTGAGCGTACTCTACCAAATATCGCGATAAGTGGGATTTCCCGACACTGGGTACAGACGCATGATTCAATAAAACAGTATAAGAAACAAGCTTATAGTAAGTAAACAAATACAGAATATATGATAAATAAAAACGTTTAAAATAACGAATATATAAATATACATATTGCACTGTTACCAATTGTTACCTTTGATTTCATTACTGAGCGTACTCTACCAAATATCGCAATAAGTGGGATTTCCCGAGACTGGGTACATCAATAAAACAGTATAAGAAAAAAAGCTTGTATCTTATAGTAGTTAAACAAATACAGAATATATGATAAATAAAAACGTTTAAAATAACTAATATATAAAATTATACATTGCACTGTTACCAATTTTTACCTAGGATTTCATTACTGAGCGTACTCTACAAAATATCGCGATAAGTGGGATTTCCCCGAGACTTGGTACAGAGCGGATTAGCGTCACGGGTCACGTGTTCCTTGTGTTTGTAGCATTCGCCGCCTGGAGTCCATAGATTGGCACAATGGACACCGACTATGCCGAACAAACGTCCCGGTGGTGAGGTATGTCTTCTATGGAGTATCTCCTTCGAGTGTATCCGCCAGTCGAGTCCGTCGGAGTGAGTGTGTTTCGAATAAATTAGTTATAGTCCGGCTCTTTTCGTGAAGCTAAAGGCGCGAGCTAACTTTGTTAAACAGCAACGTTAGCTCGCCGATGAAGGGACTCGATGACGTAATGAAAAACATTGACAAGACGTAGCAGCATATACGTGTTTTTATTGCTGCGTGTCAGCGGTTTAGCGCCGCTTCTCCGGCGGCTGCCATGCGTCCAGGGGCGAAGACTTGGGAGTTAATCTGTTTGAATGAGGTTAAGTTGTCATGCGGGGCTGCTCGCTTTTTCACCGGCATTCTGTGTTGACTTTGACAGTTCCTGCACGTCAGTAGCGTCCCAGCCCGCCTCCAGCCAGGATGTTCCCCAGCCTGGCCCACAGACCGTGGCAGGTCTTCTGCAGGGTCTCCTGGCGGCACCGAGCCAGCTTCCCACAGCCCCAGTGTCTCGGTGAGGTCAAGAAAAATGCACTTCTCATCAAAAGATATTTGCATTGGTGCATCATTAGTAAGTAGAGTTCAAAATAGGACCAAAATAGAACATTCAATCAATCAATCAATGTTTATTTATATAGCCCTAAATCACAAGTGTCTCAAAAGGCTGCACAAGCCACAACGACATCCTCGGTACAGATCCCACATAAGGGCAAGGAAAAACTCACAACCCCAATGGGACGTCAATGTGAATGACTATGAGAAACCTTGGAGAGGAGCGGTCCACCCCGGGTCACGAATCTGGACAGCCAGCACTTCATCCGTGGCCAGAGAGGGGGGCAGAGGAGAAAGAAACGGCAGATCAACTGGTCTAAAAACGGGGTCTATTTAAAGGCTGGAGTATACAAATGAGTTTTAAGATGGGACTTAAAGGCCTACTGAAATGATTTTTTTTAAATTTAAACGGGGATAGCAGATCCATTCTATGTGTCATACTTGATTATTTCGCGATATTGCCATATTTTTGCTGAAAGGATTTAGTATAGAACAACGGCGATAAAGTTCGCAACTTTTGGTCTCTGATAAAAAAAAAAGCCTTGCCTGTACCGGAAGTAGCGTGACGTCACCGGAGGAAGGACTGCTCATATTTTCCTATTGTTTACACCAGCAGCGAGAGAGATTCGGACCGAGAAAGCGACGATTACCCCATTAATTTGAGCGAGGATGAAAGATTCGTGGATGAGGTACGTTAGAGTGAAGGACTAGAATGCAGTGCAAGACATATCTTTTTTCGCTCTGACCGTAACTTAGGTACAAGCTGGCTCATTGGATTCCACACTCTCTCCTTTTTCTATTGTGGATCACGGATTTGTATTTTAAACCACCTCGGATACTATATTCTCTTGAAAATGAGAGTCGAGAACGGGAAATGGACATTCACAGTGACTTTTATCTCCACGACAATACATCGGCTAACGTGATAGCATCGGGCTCAAATGCAGATAGAAACAAAATAAATAAACCACTGACTGGAAGGATAGACAGAAGATCAACAATACTATTAAACCGTGGACATTTAAATACACGGTTAATAATTTCCAGCTTGGCGAAGCTTAAAAATGCTGTTGCTAACGACGCCATTGAAGCTAACTTAGCTACGGAGCTAACGTGATAGCATCAGGCTCAAATGCAGATAGAAACAAAATACATAAACCCCTGACTGGAAGCATAGACAGGAAATCAACAATACTATTAAACCATGAACATGTAAATACACGGTTAATGCTTTCCAGCTTGGGGAAGCTTAAAAATGCTGTTGCTAACGACGCCATTGAAGCTAACTTAGCAGCGGGACCTCACAGAGCTATGATAAAAACATTAGCACTCCACCTACGCCAGCCAGCTCTCATCTGCTCATCAACACCCGTGCTCACCTGCGTTCCAGCGATCGACGGAAGGACAAAGCACTTCACCACGATCATCCGTGCGGTCGGTGGCTAGCGTTGGCTAGCGCGTCTGCTATCCGAGTCAAAGTCTTCCTGGTTGTGTTGCTGTAGTCCGCCGCTAATACACCGATCTCACCTACAACTTTCTTCTTTGCAGTCTTCAGTGTTCATTAAACAAATTGCAAAAGATTCACCAACACAGATGTCCAGAATACTGTGGATTTATGAGATGAAAACAGAGCTATTTTGTATTGTATTCAATGGGGTACCGATACTTGCGTTTCACTGGTTACGTCACACGCATACGTCATCATCCAAAAACGTTTTCAACCGGAAGTTTAGCGGGAAATTTAAAATTGCACTTTATAAGTTAACCCGGCCGTATTGGCATGTGTTGCAATGTTAAGATTTCATCATTGATATATAAACTATCAGACTGCGTGGTCGGTAGTAGTGGCTTTCAGTAGGCCTTTAAATGCTTCTACTGTGAAGCATTTAACATGTGATTTTCTGAGGGACATTCACTCTTTCTGGCCTCCTGATGGCAAAGGCACGGACGCTTTTCGTTGTTAAAACTGCATATTTCCGAATTGCACTCAAAAATCCTTCTTGCAAAGCAGCATTTCTGCACAGTGAGGTGCTTTCAAATGTCTTAAAGCAGGGTTTCCCAACCTTTTTACCACCAGGGACCGGTTTAATGTCCATCCATCCATCCATCCATCCATCTTCTTCCGCTTATCCGAGGTTGGGTCGTGGGGGCAGCAGCCTAAGCAGGGAAGCCCAGACTTCCCTCTCCCCAGCCACTTCGTCCAGCTACTCCCGGGGGATCCCGAGGCGTTCCCAGGCCAGCCGGGAGACATAGTCTTCCCAACGTGTCCTGGGTCTTACCCGTGGCCTCCTACCGATCGGACGTGCCCGAAACACCGCCCTAGGGATGCGTTCAGGTGGCATCCTGACCAGATGCCCGAACCACCTCATCTGGCTCCTCTCGATGTGGAGGAGCAGCGGCTTTTCTCTGAGTTCCTCCCGGATGACAGAGCTTCTCACCCTATCTCTAAGGGAGAGCCCCGCCACCCGGCGGAGGAAGCTCATTTCGGCCGCTTGTACCCGTGATCTTGTCCTTTCGGTCTTAACCCAAAGCTCATGACCATAGGTGAGGATGGGAACGTAGATCGACCGGTAAATTGAGAGCTTTGCCTTCCGGCTCCGCTCCTTCTTCACCACAACGGATCGACACAGTGTCCGCATTACTGAAGACGCCGCACCGATCCGCCTGGTGATCTCACAATCGACTCTTCCCTCACATTAATGTATGCATTATTTTCACCGACCGGCTTTTGGCAGAATGAAACAGCAAAAAAAATAGCGTTAAAAATGTGCCTTTGGCTACAATCTGGCACAATAACATTGTATATTAGATTAGTTTATTTCAAAGGGGACAATGCGATTTCATAAAACACATGACTACACATGGTTAAAAAAAGCCAGAATTAGCCAGAAGGCTAGTTTTCATCTGTAGTCCCCTGGCCATGATGTAAAAAAAGGCAGTGAAATTACAATTTAAAAGAAAGAGAGAGAAAAATAAAAAAAAGCACACAATACATATACAATATGATTAAAAATAAAATACAACATAACATTTATCTTAGCATCCAAACAGGCTCATCTTTTAGTGCTGGCAGCTGTATGTGATACGCAACATTTAATATGTCCATTAATGTGCAAATGAGTTGTAATATACATCTATTAACAAGCTTATTGGTGTGTTTACTGGCACAGGCGAAAGTTAAGTCTGAGAAAATGCAGTAGTTTATAAATCAATTATTGTTTCTGTGCGGCCCGGTAACAGATGCGTCACAGTAGGGGACTGCTGATGGATGCTTTAGCTCCAAAAAGAGATTCAAATGCCGTATTTTCCGGACCATAGGGCACACCAGATTATAAGGTGCACTGCAGATGAATGGTCTATTTTTTATCTTTTTTCATATATTGGGCGCTATTAGGTGTTATAGGGCGCATTAAAGGAGTCATATTTATTTATTATTTATTTCTAAATGGAAAACACTTCCTTGTGGTCCACATCCGTGTTTTTCAACCACTGTGCCGTGAAATACAGTCTGGTGTGCCGTGGGAGATTATGTAATTTCACCTAATTGGGTTAAATATATTTTTTGCACACAAGTACCGTAATTACAATCCGTAAATAATGTGGCAGAGTAACCATGTTATACTCTTCCATATCAGTAGGTGGCAGCAAGTAGCTAATTGCTTTGAGATGTCAGGAACATGTCGAGTCATGATCACAATATGCAGGAGACAGCGGGAGGCAGTGTGCAGGTAAAAGGTATCTTATGCTTAAACCAAAAATAAACAAAAGGCGAGTGCCTCTAAGAAAAGGCATTGAAGCTTAGGCATGGCTATGCAACACAAAACTAAAACTGAACTGGCTGCAAAGTAAATGTAAACAAAATGCTGGACGACAGCAAAGACTTACAGCGTGTGGAGCGCAGACGGCGTCCACAAAGTACATCCGCACATGACACGACAATCAACAATGTCCCCACAAAGAAGGAAAGCGTCCGCACAACTTAAATAGTCTGGATTGCGAAAACAAAGCAGGTGTGGAGAATAGCGCTCAAGGAAGACATAAATCTGCATCAGGAAAATACCAACAAAACAGGAAAAAACACCAAAATATGAGCGCAAGACAAGGACTAAAACACTACACACAGGAAAACACCAAAAAACTCCAAATAAGTCAAGGCGTGATGTGACATGTCGTGACAGTACACCTACTTTGAGACAAGAGCTATATTGATGCATGCTTGGTTATGGTTTCAATTCATATCCAACAATTGCGAGAACGACTTTTTATTGTCATTATCGGCCACTGAGTTTCGTTTTTTAATGATTTCTGCTGGTGGTTTGCCTCAGAATTTTTTCAATGAAAAAAATGTTCCTTGGCTCAAAAAAGGTTGAAAAACACTGGTCTACATAACATGTAAAGGTGTTTCTTTGGTGAAAATGTTGCATAGATTGCGCTACACCGCTACAACAAAGATGACGGGGAGAAGACGCTGCCGAAGGTGAGCCACTTAAATAAGACCGCCCACAAAACGGCGCATCCGGAAGCGACTGTCAGAAAGCGGCTTGAAGATGATCCGTAAAACATAATCTATGCAACATTTTCACCAAAGAACCACCATTACATGTTATGTAGACCACAATAATATGACTCCTTTAATGCGCCCTATAATCCGGTGCACCTTATATATGAAAAAAGATCGAAAATAGACCATTCATCGGCAGTGCGCCTTATAATCGGTGCGCCCTATGGTCCGGAAAATACGGTATATGCATGATAATGTCACTTTTTTTTTAAATCAACGCAAAGACACCAAAATACTCAGCAAAGTCAGACTCACTCACAGCACACTTATGATAAAAAGCATCTTCTAACGTGATTACTTGTCAGAGCGATGGGGAGTTGTAATGTATCGATACGATTGCCTCAGTAGTCGAAAGTCGGAGCTGGGAATGACATCACACAACAGCTCCGAGCATTCCAGTGACGAGGTCGGAAATCAGGATGGCCGCATTCCCCGAAAGCTATTCATGCGCTTGTCTTATCGAAATATAAACAACTTCTAGACAGATATGCGTGCCTTCTGCAACCTAAGGTGGATGAAGAGGAAACACTATCGCTTTATTGGCCAAGTATGTTTAGCACACAAGGAATTTGACTTGGTAGACTGTGCTCTCTTTGTTCAATGCATACCTTCTCAAATGGTGGGGGGGGGGGCCCAATGGGGGGGTGCGTGTGACCTCTGGGAACATGCTTTTTTCGCCGTGCCAGAATATGATGAAGCGTATGTAGCACTTTGCTTCACTGTAACCACGGTGGGAGATGAGGAAAGACCAGTAAGTTGTTTCCTTAAATGTTAAAAATAAATGTTATGCAGAGGTATAGTTAACTTTAATTTTAGAGACAAATTATACTATTTATAGTCATGGTGGAGAGTGGGGGGGCGTGAAATATTTTCTTCTTCCTAGGAGGGGCGTAACAGAAAAGGTTTGAGAAGCACTGGTTCAATGTAAGAAATAAAGAAAAAGGCAACAACTAAAACGCTATTGCTAGCGATGTAATGCGCATATACCAAAAAAGTATATTGCACTACAGTAACATTAGCATAATATACAGTATATGTCCAGCAATACTTCCTTAGGGCTGATTTAGTCCGACATAAACTAGTCAGAAGTGCTAATAACAGCTATCACAGAAGCTTCTATTTAGGGATGCATGAAAATAGAAATTTGAACCGATAACCGATATTTATGTATTTATATTTATACAAGATTTTGTGAGAAGAAATTAATTTAACAGTTCACATTTTTCCGCAAAATGTACACACACTTTAAAAAAAATGTATTGTAACGATTAGTATTTTGTCATCTGATATAAATACACTTCCTACTAAAATTCTGACCCATGCAAACAATTAGAATAACGATTTAAAAAATGTAAATGATTGATATTTAAACTTTTCAGTTATTTAATTGATAAACAAGCCATTTAACGATTCTGAATATGATTTCATAAAATTAAAAAAACTATCTGTCCAACAAAGCATTTATAAATGAAGCCTACATATCTTAGCGAATAAGATTTTGCATTGCCGTTAACAATAGCAACAACATGCATACATATATTTATATACACAAATAAAGTTATACTTTTCCTCTGACAGTAATAAAGTAGGGCAATAAGTGCCTGCCCCTTAGAAAGGCAACATTTCATTGTAGAACATAAGGGTTTAAATAATAAATTGCATTTTTTTTCCACTAAGAAATCCTAAAAGGTAACCAGGTGCCTCCAGATTAACCAGTAAGTTAAACATAAACTACTTGTTTTGTGGTCAAGTTCTTTCACCCGAAAAGTCTTTTCCTTCAAACTGTTGCCTCTTATCAAACGCCTCCTTATCAGTCCTGTGGATTTGTTTGCTGCGGTTGTCGCCAGTAACGACAAGTCTCAGCTTAGCAGCACAGGCAAGTTGGTCTAAGGGGCGCCGGAAGTTGGCAGACCCGTCAGTGGTCCTGTTCTGTCTCCCTGTAATGTATGTCTGCTTGAATGAGATTGTGCTGAAAATTGGAATTTCCCCTCGGGGATTAATAAAGTATTTCTGATTCTGATAAATTGTCACAATGGTGAATTTTAGGGTGACTTTTTAGATTATATTGTGTTGAAGCTCGTCAACGTTTATTTTTTTTGAGGACCACGTTTTGCAAACTGTGTGAAATGTCTTCTGACATGCTAAAGAAAGCCCACAGAGGTGACTGCTGCGCCATAATCCTTTTCTCAGCACACAACTGGCCGCACACGCAGTATCACAACGTCACAAATATGTGACCATACCCTAGGGCAGTGGTTCTCAAATGGGGGTACGCGTACCCCTGGGGGTACTTGAAGGTTTGCCAAGGGGTATGTGAGATTTTTTTTAAATGTCTGTCAAAAAGAACTGTGAAAAGAAATGCAACAATGCAATATTCAGTGTTGACAGCTAGATTTTTTGTGGACATGTTCCATAAATATTGATGTTAAAGATTTATTTTTTGTGAAGAAATGTTAGAATTAAGTTCATGAATCCAGATGGATCTCTTACAATCCCCAAAGAGGGCACTTTAAGTTGATGATTACTTCTATGTGTAGAAATCTTTATTTATAATTGAATCACTTGTTTATTTTTCAACAAGTTTTTTGTTATTTTTATATTTTTTTTTCCAAATAGCTCAAGAAAGACCACAACAAATGAGCAATATTTTGCACTGTTATACAATTTAATAAATCAGAAACTGATGACAGTGCTGTATTTTACTTCTTTATCTCTTTTTTTCAACCAAAAATGCTTTGCTCTGATTAGGGGGTACTTGAATTAAAAAAAAAATTCACAGGGCGTACATCACTGAAAAAAGGTTGAGAACCACTGCCCTAGGGGAGCCACAACAGACCAACAACAAACACAGAGATGATAAGCCTTTTTTATTATTGGCTCATTTCATCGGTTGATTTTTCATTATCGGAATTATCGATGTGAAGTCATATTTGCCGATATTGAAGTGAAGTGAATTATATTGATATAGCGCTTTTCTCTAGTGACTCAAAGTGCTTTACATAGTGAAACCCAATATCTAAGTTACATTTAAACCAGTGTGGGTGGCACTGGGAGCAGGTGGGTAAAGTGTCTTGCCCAAGGACACAACGGCAGTGACTAGGATGGCTGAAGCGGGAATCGAACCTGGAACCCTCAAGTTGCTGGGACGGCCACTCTACCAACCGAGCTATGGCCGCCGATAATATCGTGCATCTCTACTTCTGTTATTGTTTACATCCAGAGCAGCCATCTTTGACAGCCAACTCGAGGACCCTGATTTTCTGAGTCGGAAATCTGACCTCAGGGTTGTTTCAGTAACTTCTGACGAGTAAATATGAAATTTCGACTTCCCAGTACAACCTAATTTTCGTATTTCAGGCTTTTGGAGTTTTTCCTGCCCGGATGTAGGTTCAGATCAGTTAATGTCATTGTGCTTTGTGAAGCCCTTTGATGAACTTATGATTAAAGGCTAAATAAATTGTGATTGATTGGTTGAATAACCATGCGATCATGTACTGTAAAGCAATTCTTCTCACATTACATCGTGAGCAACTGTAATTTGGAGGTACACTGCAAAAAGTCAGTGTTCAAAAACAAGAAAAAAAATACAAAAATGAGGGGTATTTTATTTGAACTAAGCAAAATTATCTGCCAATAGAACAAGAAAATTCGGCTTGTCAAGACTTTCCATAACAAGTAAAATGAGCTAACCTCAATGAACCCAAAAATACCTTAAAATAAGTATATTCTCACTAATAACAAGTGCACTTTTCTTGGTAGAAAAAAAATGAGACCCTTTTGCTCAGTATGTTAAAAGTAGGTCATAAAATCTCAGCTACAAGCTGTAATATCTTACTGAGATCATTTAGGACCAAAACCCTTAAAACAAGTAAAACACTCGAACATAAAATCTGCTTAGTGAGAAGAATTGTCTTATCAGACAGAAAATAAGCATAAATCACCCTTACTTGAGATATTTAATCTGACTTACATTTCAGTTTTTGCAGTGTAGATGTTTGTGCCTGGATGGAAAGGGCGTTTAACAAGACAATGCTATAATAACTGTGATCTCCTTCACCCACGGTTTTGAGAGTTGGTTCAGGAGTGTGTTTTCCTAGCTTTGTTGGGTTGTTGTTGGTTTTACTCTTCCGATGTGACAGGATGGCAAACAGGAGGCGCGTTTAGCCTGTGGTTTAGTCCCCCGGACTGCCGCGTCGCCTCTCTAGGACCGGGAAAAGTCCACTTCTACTCCACTGTTGGAAACGACAAAGATCCTCCACCTAAATCCCCATCAGATGCACCGGAAAAGCCGGCTGCGAAATCTAGTACGACCCCCATGGCAGGTGACCAACTTTATATTTCCACCATTTTGTGTGTACTACTTCTCGTTTTGCTACCATCAGCCACACTGTTTTTCTCATAGGTTCACCACTTAAGGGGCTTCAGACAATACAAGTGAAAGGTAAGTCATTTCCCACATTGACCCATAAACATAACATAACTTCTATATTTTGAGTGATAGTTTGTTTTTTGCTATTTCCTGGTGCAAAGCATTCGCTTTTTTGCTTAATTTCTATGTAAGTGCATTAGTCTGATTTCTGCTGTAGTGCATGTAGTCATCCATTCACTTGAGTAGCACTCAGACTTCCGCCAAGTCACAACCGTTGAATCGGTGCCAGTTGTGCAGCATGATCTTTGCATGCCTAAGGTCAGTTGTGCAAAGATAAACCCCCCTAATGTTTATGTTGCTTTCAGTCCGTGCTGTACTGAAAAAGCGTGAATACGGAGCCAAGTACACCCAGAACAACTTCATCACAGCCGTCAGAGCCATGAACGAGTTCTGTCTCAAAGCGAGGTATCTCTTCGTGCTACTTCTTAGCCGCCACGCTTTGAATGGCTTCCACTTAATAAGTGGCAGCACTGCTGTGATTAGCTAATAAGAAGCAGCGTTGTCTGACACGAGCACTTTTCTCTGGTGGACTTTCAGCGACCTGGATCAGCTGCGCAAGATTCGAAGGCGCAGCCCCCACGACGACACGGAGGCCTTCACCGTGTTCCTGCGCTCGGACGTGGAGGCAAAGTCAGTGTCACGGGTCCACCAAGCACTCTTCAATTGTTCTTTTTATTGATTTCCTTCATTTGTCTCTCGGCCCATTAGAGCTCTGGATGTGTGGGGAAGCCACGAAGCTCTGGCCAGGGAGAGAAATCTCAGAAAGGAGGTGGAGAGAGAATACCAAGAAAGTAGGTTTGCACTTCCTGTACATTGTAATTTGCTTGTCATAACCACTTTAAACTCTAGTTTTATTTTACCCCTCTTGTAGAGTTGAGTTGAGTTTGAGTTTATTTGGAACATGCAAGCATACAACATGATACATCACAATTTCCAGTTTCTCTTTTCAACATGTTAGAAAAGGAGTGGAAGAAGCAGCTTATTTAAAGGCCTACTGAAACCCACTACTACCGACCACGCAGTCTGATAGTTTATATATCAATGATGAAATCTTAACATTGCAACACATGCCAATACGGCCGGGTTAACTTATAAAGTGCAATTTTAAATTTCCCGCGAAACTTCCGGTTGAAAACGTCTATGTATGATGACATTTGCGTGTGACGTCGATGGTTGAAACGGAAGCATTTGATTTGATTTTTTTGATTTTTATTAAGGATCCCCATTAGCTGGTTGCCTCAACAACCCACTAGTCTTCCTGGGGTCCACAATTCAATACAATTACAAGTAAAAGCATATAATTATAACTACACAATACAGAAAAAAATAAAAGCATCAATAAAAAAACAAGCAAACAATTTACAGTCACAGAATAATAATTACCATATAAATATAACAAACAAATCATCAATGAGCAAACTAATTTAAAAACTCAGATAAAATATTACTCTCTTTTTAAAAACCTGTTTACTTCCAATGCTGGTGAGAATTCGAGGCAGGTTATTCCAGAGCGATAAAGATCTATAAATAAAAGATTTCCGCAAAGCATTCTTCCTGGGACGAGGGAGTACAAAATGCCCCTCACTGGATGCCCTGGTATTGTGATTATGTATAGTGCTACTGTGAACTATTTGGGCCATGAGAAAAGCAGGAGTTTTACTACCGGTTACTGATTTGAACATTGGGACACATTGTATCCCAATACAAACAGCTCTGTTTTCATCGCAAAATTCCACAGTATTCTGGACATCTGTGTTGGTGAATCTTTTGCAATTTGTTTAATGAACAATGGAGACTCCAAAGAAGAAAGCTGTAGGTGGGATCGGTGTATTAGCGGCTGGCTGCAGCAACACAACCAGGAGGACTTTGACTTGGATAGCAGACGCGCTAGCCGCCGACCACATCGATGATCGGGTGAAGTCCTTCGTCGCGCCGTCGATCGCTGGAACGCAGGTGAGCACGGGTGATGATGAGCAGATGAGGGCTGGCGTAGGTGGAGCGCTTAAGTTTTTATCATAGCTCTGACGAGGTCCCGTAGCTAAATTAGCTTCAATGGCGTCGTTAGCAACAGCATTGCTAGGCTTCGACAGGCGGCACAGCATTAACCGTGTAGTTACAGGTCCAGTGTTTGGTGTCTCCTGATAGTAGTATTGTTGATCTTCTGTCTATCCTTCCAGTCAGGGGCTTATTTCTTTTGTTTCTATCTGCATTTAAGCATGATGCTATCACGTTAGCTCCGTAGCTAAAGTGCTACACCGATGTATTGTCGTGGGGATAAAAGTCACTGTGAATGTCCATTTCGCGTTCTCGACTCTCATTTTCAAGAGGATATAGTATCCGAGGTGGTTTAAAATACAAATCCGTGATCCACAATAGAAAAAGGAGAAAGTGTGGAATCCAATGAGCCCTTGTACCAAAGTTACGGTCAGAGCGAAAAAAGATACGTCCTGCACTGCACTCTAGTCCGTCACTCTCACGTTCCTCATCCACGAATCTTTCATCCTCGCTCAAATTAATGGGGTAATCGTCGCTTTCTCGGTCCGAATCGCTCTCGCTGCTGGTGTAAACAATGGGGAAATGTGAGGAGCCTTTCAACCTGCGACATCACGCTACTTCCGGTACAGGCAAGGCTTTTTTTATCAGCGACCATAAGTTGCGAACTTTATCGTCAATGTTCTCTACTAAATCCTTTCAGCAAAAATATGGCAATATCGCGAAATGATGAAGTATGACACAGTATGGATCTGCTATTCCCGTTTAAATAAAAAAAAATCATTTCAGTAGGCCTTTAATCCTACCCCTTTTCTTTTACATAACGGTTGCTAAAACTTTTGTTAAACTTCCTGTTCTCAATTTATTCACAATATACTCCATAAGTAATCACAATCAAAATAAATAATAATTGGTGAAGTAAGTCATATTTCATATGATGAGATAAGTAAGATTATTTTGAGAATGAAAGAATGGATGGATGAAATAAATTCAGAATGTTTATCATGGTTCTTCTTCTTTGTACTTTGTAAACAGTTTAGTTTTGAAGAGTTTCTTGAAGTGGATCATATTAGTACATTGTTTGGTTGCTTTGCTTAATCCATTCCATAATTTAATTCCACATACTGACATACTGAAGGTCTTAAGTGTTGTACGTGCATACAAATGTTTTAAATTACATTTCTGTAAGATTTTATTTCTCCTCTTTTTTTGAGAAGAATTGTTGTATATTCTTGGGTAGCAGGTTATAGTTTGCTTTGTGTATAATTTTAGCTGTTTGCAAATTCACTATGTCATGGAATTTCAATATCTTTGATTCAATAAATAAAGGATTTGTATGTTCTCTATATCCAACATTATGTATTATTCTAACTGATCTTTTTTGTAACACCGTTAGTGAATGAAGTGTACTTTTGTAATTATTTCCCCATATTTCTACACAGTAACTCAGATATGGTAACACTAGCGAGCAGTAGAGAATATGAAGTGATTTTTGGTCTTGAACATGTTTTGCTTTATTCATTATTGACGTGTTTCTTGCTACTTTATGTTGTATATTTTTTACATGAGATTTCCAGTTCAATTTATCATCAATCATTATACCTAGAAATTTGGTTTCATTTACTCTTTCATTTTCTATTCCGTCTATTTGTATTTGTGTTTGACTTTTTTTTTACCAAATAGCATTATTTTAGCTTTACTGAGATTCAACGATAGTCTGTTTTTGTCAAACCATCTTTTTAATTTGTTAATTTCTTCTGTAGAGGATACATATTTTGGATCTGGCACCTGAAGCTCAGACTAGAGGTTGTCTGTGAGCATGAACTGATAAATCCTGCGTTTTATAAGACAATGAACAGTCCAGTTTCGATTACAATATTCACGGGTTGAATTTTATGTAACAGCTCCCTTTGCATATAATTGACAATATAGTCATTATTTTTGATGCTTGATGTGGTAAGGTTAAGGCTCCTTTTTAAAAATGAGTACTACACTGCAAAAAGTCAGTGTTCAAAAACAAGAAAAAATAAATAAAAATTAGGGGTATTTTATTTGAACTAAGCAAAATTATCTGCCAATAGAACGAGAAAGTTTGGCTTTGACTTTCCAAAACAAGTAAAATTAGCTAACCTCAATGAACCCAAAAATACCTTAAAATAAGTATATTCTCACTAATAACAAGTGCACTGTTCTTGGTAGAAAAAAAGAGACCTTTTTGCTCAATATGTTGAAAAATATCCTTAAATTAAGTAAATGCTAGTGCCATTATCTTGACATAATGATATGCGCTCGGCATCAGGATTTTTTTTTTCATGCTTGAAGTAAGAAATTATTACTTTAAAAAAGTAGTTTTATACTTGTGAGTGTTAATGAAGCGGCTTTGCATCAGTTGATATTCTAGTTTCAAGCATGTTTTACTCAATATAGGTCTTTAAATCTCAGCAACAAGCTGCAATATCTTACTGAGATCATTTAGGACCAAAACCCTTAAAACAAGTAAAACACTAACATAAAATCTGCTTAGTGAGAAGAATTATCTTATCAGACAGAAAATAAGCAAATATCACCCTTATTTGAGATATTTCATCTTACTTAGATTTCAGTTTTTGCAGTGTACCCGGAAAATATCTATAACAATTAAATATAGCAGAGGAAAAACCTCTGACATACTTCTTTTAAAATGATCACCAACATGGAGAGGTAATAATGTAGTGTGTGAGTGTGACTTGTTGTCTGTCCGTGTTGGCCCTGGATAATCTCATGATAATGTTCAAAATACAGTATTTATTAGCAGTGACAATCTTTATTTCTCTGTTGTTGATCTATAGATATATTTCGCAGTCAGCAGCTGTTAAAGGAATACAAAGACTTTTGGGGAAACACAAAGGTGAGCCTCTTGATCTATTGTACTTATATGTTATGTGCACGTGTCATAACCTCTGTAGCGGCTATATTTTTAGCTAAAGCTTTGCAAACATGTTATAGTACAGTCATTTGTTTATTGCTGTTAATAATCAATTCTAAATATTCATAGCTACAGCATATAAAACCTGTTTGCTACCTTTTTAAATACATTTATCAACATTATGAGAGCCTTTTAGACATGAAATAACACCCTTTGGTCAACTTTACACTCTTTTAATCCGGTCTGAGGCTGAGCCAATCAGTGAACATGATACTGAACAGCGTTTTTCTGATTGGTTTGGTCTCATCTAATACTGGTTTGGTCTCATATAATATTGGCTTGGTCTCATCTAATATTGGCTTGGTCTCATCTAATTGCCAATACTACTGTAGTATTGATAATTTTAGTTCATTTAACCATTTTTATGCTTAAAAATGTTTAATTTAGAGCAAAAATGTTGTCGGATATGCTTTTAAAAAATGCAGTATTTGAAGCACGATGTGGTGAGGGACGACTGTAATGCTCAATTCTGATCGTAATCATTGTAAGAGCTGTTTGCAATATTTTGGTTACCCTGTCAGTGTTTCCCACAGGACTGCAGTTCATATTTGCGGGAGGTTTTGCGCATGTCGATGACCTCTTTGTCTAAATTGCATATTTGATCACAATGCATGTGTAGGTCATTTATGTGGATGCTGTGGGAGAAAAATGTTTTGAAATACAAATTAACATTTGTGAACTTTTGGTGGGTTTTCTTTATGTCACAGGCAAGGTGATGGGGGTCAACAACAGGACATGCCACTTGTATAGAAAGATGTCTTCTTTCATAAGCACATAAAAGGTCGCTAGATTTGTCGCCAGTCACAAGCTTGAGCAGACCTGGGTAAACTATGGCCCGGGGGCCACATGCGGCCCGTTAAGCTTTTCAATCTGACCCGCCGGACATTCCCAAATAATTTTTTTTAGATCTTTAAGATGGAAACTGTAGCTGCCATTATGATGTGCAGTGATGTTTTCTAACGACTGTAAGTCTTCAACTGTACAAAGTATTTCAATAATAATAATAATAATAGATTTTATTTGTAAAAAGCACTTTACGTTGAGCAAACAACCTCAAAGTGCCACAGTGTAAAAAAAAGAAAATAATAATAATAATAATAAAAGATAATAAAAATAAATAAAATATAAAACTAGAAACAGCCCAATAGCTAGAACCAGCATGCATATCTATAAAAATCTATAAAAAGGCTTTTTTAAAAAGATGGGTTTTTAAGCCTTTTTTAAAAGCATCCACAGTCTGAGGTGCCCTCAGGTGGTCAGGGAGAGCGTTCCACAGACTGGGAGCAGCAATGGTTAGAATCTGCACTTTTGGATGATATACCAGTTACTATGGTAATCTAATTAGTTACTATGGTAATCTAATTAGTTACTATGGTCATCTAATTAGTTACTATGGTAATCTACGTCACAGCAGCTCAGACGAGGCACCAAGCAGTGTGGGTGGGGAGCGTTTCCACAGACGCGTAAGGAGATTTTCACAACAAAGTTCTAAAGCTTAGGGATATATCAGATATATCAGATTGTAGGTGGGTTTATTTTGTACCCTTTGTGTTCATATTTCACTGCTTGTTGCATTTTTGTTGCGTTTGACTTGATTGTAAAATATGTCGATCAAAAGGGGGTGTGACGTTCATATTTTGTCAATATTCAGTGTTTTATCCTTCATAGAAAAATGTAAAATTCCATTGTTTTTTAAGGCGGTCTGTCATAACGTTTTTAGCATTCAATCAGACATTATTGTGAGGTTTTGTATTAGTGTTCCTAAAAATAGATATACCGGCCACCAGGACACATTTTTTTTCTCTAAATGTGTCCCCCGAGTCAAAATAAATGCCCAGGCCTGAGCTAGAGGGATCTGAATACTCGCTAAAATATAACGACAAAGTCGCAAAGTTGGCAACACCGTTCCCTCCTGCTATGTCTTCTTATTGTCTGTCACTGTCCCAATAGAATGCGTTTTATGAGTGAGGACGAACAGGTACAACACAAACTCTATTTGTGGCGGCCTGGCAGGAATACGTTTGAACGTATGGGAAACACTGCTTATTCAGAGACACTGCTAGAAACAACTCTCACGATGATGCAGTGCCAATGTCCTGTCGATGCTCTTCTATCAGCCAGTGAGTGTCGTTTGCCAAGTTGCAAAATGACTTAAAATAACTGGGTCAGAATAAAAGATGCATTTTTGCAAAACCACCAAAATGTGTGTGATTTGTAAGTTTCTCTTTAATAATACTGCAATTAATACATATGTTATTGTGCTCTTTTTATGAAAGCCACGATCAGGCCAGAGGGCTACGTTTCTCCAAGGGCCGGGGAAAGTGGTCATGGTCGCTATTTGCATGTAAGTTTTTGACTTCTCGTCAGACACATCTGTTATATGCATAATGTGTCTTTTATATGAACTTATTCCACTTTTCAAACAATGTTTGCATGCACTTCTGGAAACCTGGCCACATTTCATGTGCAAAATCCTTTTCAACTTATATTTAATTGAATAGACTGCAAAGACAAGATATTTAATGTTTGAACTGAGAAACAATTTTTTTTTTTGCAAATAATCATTAACTTAGAAATTTAATGGCAGCAACACGTTGCAAAAAAGTTGGCACAGGGGCATTTTTACCACTGTGTTACATGGCCTTTTCCTTTTAACAGCACACGTTTGGGAACTGAGGAGACCAATTTTTAAAGCTTTTCAGGTGGAATTCTTTCCCATTCTTGCTTGATGTACAGCTTAAGTAGTTCAACAGTCCGGGGTCTACATTGTCGTATTTTACGCTTCATAATGCGCCACACATTTTCAATGGGAGACAGGTGTGGACTACATGCAGGCCAGTCTAGTACCTGCACTCTTTTACTACGAAGCCACGCTGTTGAAATAAGCAGGGGCGTCCATGATAACGTTGCTTGGATGGCAACATATGTTGCTCCAAAACCTGTATTTACCTTTCAGCATTAATGGTGCCTTCACAGATGTGTAAGTTACCCATGCCTTGGGCACTAATACACCCCCATACCATCACAGATGCTGGCTTTTGAACTTCGCGCCTATAACAACCCGGATGGTTCTTTTCCTTTTTGTTCCGGAGGACACAGCGTCCACAGTTTCCAAAAACAATTTGAAATGTGGACTCATCAGACCACAGAACACTTTTCCACTTTGCATCAGTCCATCTTAGATGAGCTCGGGCCCAGCTCTGGGTGTTGTTGATTAATGGCTTTGGATCGTAAACTTACAGATGTAGCAACGAACTGTAGTTACTGACAGTGGTTTTCTGAATTGTTCCTGAGCCCATGTGGTGATATCCTTTACACACTGATGTCGCTTTTTGATGCAGTACCGCCTGAGGGACCCAAGGTCACGGGCTTAGCCGCTTACGTGCAGTGATTTCTCCAGATTCTCTGAACCTTCTGATGATATTACGGACCGTAGATGGTGAAATCCCTAAATTCCTTGCAATAGCTCGTTGAGAAATGTTGTTCTTAAACTGTTTGACAATTTGTTCATGTATTCGTTCACAAAGTGGTGACCCTCGCCCTGTCCTTTTTTGTGAATAACTGAGCATTTCATGGAAGCTGCTTTTATACCCAATCATGGCACCCACCTGTTCCCAATTAGCCTGTTAACCTGTGGGATGTTCCAAATAAGTGTTTTATGCACATTCCTCAACTTTTTCAGTCTTTTTTTCCACTTGTGCCAGCTTCTTTGAAACATGTTGCAGGCATCAAATTCCAAATGAGCTAATATTTGCAAAAAATAACAACATTTTCCAGTTCGAACGTTTATATATCTTGTCTTTGCAGTCTATTCAATTGAATATAAGTTGAAAAGGATTTGCAAATCATTGTATTCTGTTTTTATTTACCATTTACACAACGTGTCAACTTCACTAGGATTGGGTTTTGTACTACTAGTAGTAGTGTACTATTTGCTAGCTAATTCTGTGTTTATAGGAACTAAAGTAGCTTATCTTGTCATGTAAAGAAAAATACTTGATTGGAAGAATCAGGTGTCACGTGAAGTCCTATGGCCGACCTAATTTGGATGATTTTGTTAGAGGACACATGCAGTCAATTAAAGACCGTGAGGACATGCATGATAGCATCTGAAACATCAGTAAATATAGCTTTCCCTCTGTACTTACAACAAATTAAAAATAAAACAACTTTTTTTTGTCTACAGAAATGGGCTGAATTTCTTCTTCAAGCTGCTGGCATGGGTCTATACGGGCTCGGCCAGCATGTTCTCCGAGGCCATCCACTCCCTGGCTGACACCTGCAATCAGGCCTTACTTGCTTTAGGCATTAGCCAGTCCATCCGCAACCCTGACGCAGTGCACCCGTAAACATTTTTACATTTGTTCGACTTGTCTCTTAAAGAGCAACTAAGTAAAAAACAAACTGTGGTCTTCCCCCATCAGCTATGGCTTCTACAACATGCGCTACATCGCCTCCCTCATCAGCGGCGTGGGTATTTTCATGATGGGCGCCGGCCTCTCCTGGTACCACGGGATCATGGGACTGTTGCACCCAGCGCCCATTGAGTCTTTATTATGGGTGAGTGTCTGCTGTCGCCGCTCCCTTTTGTACAAGTTTAATATGATGTTAATTAAAAACTACTCCCATTTTTTTGTGGCAGGCATACTGCATTTTGGCAGGTTCTCTGGTGTCTGAAGGAGGTAATAAATATTTATACTTTTTTTTTTTTTTAATGGCAAATCTTTAAACGACTTAATGTTAGTATTTTTTTTCTTCCTAGCCACACTACTTGTTGCAATCAATGAGATCAAAAGAAGCGCCCACCATCACGGACTGTCTTTTTATGAATATGGTATGTACAATATTCACGTATCAAACGTTTTGTCTGTGTTAAGAGTTTCTCGCTGCCATTCGCAATGCATTTTTAATCAGAAAATGTAAACACATAATACGTTCACCAAGGCCAGGGAGTAATGGCAGATGGTGCTAGATTGTTTGATGTGCTTTGCTATATACTTTAAGCAAGTTGTGTCGACTTCCTTTTCCTCGTGTGTAGAGATGGGAATTGATAGGATTTTTACGATTCTGATTCAATTTTGAGACTAGGAAAAAAACCTCAACCAACATAATGTAAGCAAATATTAGGGGTGTAACAGTACACAAAAATTTCGGTTCGGTTTAGAGGTCACGGTTCTGTTCATTTTTGGTACAGTAAGAAAACAACAAAATATACATTTTTGGGTTATTTATTTACCAAATTTGCAAAATCTTCCACCAAAAATATTTTTCTTAGTGGAATATTTGATGTGAAGTAATGGGAACCTTGGATAGGTCAATAATTCATAATAACATTGATTTTGATTCAATATTATGTTTTGAGCAATGACAGTTTGAAAGAAAAAAAACAGCTTTGTTTTATTAGTCAACATTGCAACTTTTTCTAAATTACATTTCACCTTTTATCTTCTTTATTTCACTTTTGTTATGTTTTTGTTTATTTTAATAGTACTTTTAGAATGTGCCGTGGGCCTTTA
Organism: Entelurus aequoreus; assembly: GCF_033978785.1. Taxonomy (NCBI): domain Eukaryota; kingdom Metazoa; phylum Chordata; class Actinopteri; order Syngnathiformes; family Syngnathidae; genus Entelurus; species Entelurus aequoreus. The sequence continues at coordinate 19,284,602 of NC_084758.1, forward strand.
AAACATTAGCTGTGGGCCGCAAATGGCCTACGGGGCACACTTTTGACACACCTGCTATAGATAATAAAACATTTAATCTGATAAATCTATGGATAAAAAGCAGAGCCTGGCGAAGCATGCACGTTTATCATAACTCTCTCTGTCTCTGCCCCTCCCTCACGAATGCTGCTGCGAGCACAATTTGTTTTGTTTTTAACCCCATCTTAACCCTGAACGTACATTGAAAATACACGCAACCCTAACTCAAAATGCCGGTCATTTGAGGCATTTAAGAAACTCCGCCCTGACAGCTCCGCAAAAGAGGACATGTCCGGTGAAAAGAGGACGTACGGTCAGTCTATCGTAGCCCGTTAGCTGCTAGCATGCCGTGTGTTGTGCCTCGGTGTGCATTGTTTACACAACGTGCGTTACGCTACTTAATATGTCCATGTGGAAACTCGTTCGGTACACCTCCGAACCGAACCGGAACCCCCGTACCGAAACGGTTCAATACAAATACACGTACCATTATACCCTTATCAACTATGAACATTAATCATAGTTTTGCAGAAAAATAAGCATATCTGTTTTTTCAGGATGCATACAGGATTGTTATTTGTCTATTTGCAATGTCTCCATTGTGGAGGACACTTCTTAGACAGGGAGGAGGTGTGCAGCCTGCCAGTCAGACGCAGTCTTGTCATGGATTCCATGAGAAGTATTGATGTCATGTTTAAAGTTAATAACTGTTTTTTTCATTTAGGTGCTAACATATATGCTGTGTTAGTTAGTTGCATGCAGTATTAACAACAGACAACTTATACATTGCCGCAGTTGCTGCTGGCGGAGATTCAGATTGAAAACCCGTCATTCATTCAAAGTTATTATTACATGTTGTGCGTATTTTAATATTTCCAGTAGTATTTACTCTCTTCGATAAAATGTCTGCTTTGCCCTATTGTCATCCTTTCTCTTGAATAACTCTCTAGCCTTTGTGCCACTTGTATGCCCACAAGACTCGATAAGGGAGTCGTTAACAAAACTGGCAAATGATTCAGAACCGGTTTACGATTCCCATCCCTACTCCTGTGTAAATGTCCCTACCATTATGAATACTTTAAAAAAAGCATGCACATACTGAACTGAATGTATGTGATTGGGGTTTGTTTGGCACAGTAATGCAGAGTCGAGACCCCAGCACTAACGTGGTGCTGCTTGAGGACACCGCAGCCGTGCTCGGGGTCATCATGGCTGCAGGCTGCATGGGACTGACCTCTCTCACAGGTAAACATCAAGTTGTTTTCCCAGTAGTAACACACTTTTTTTATAAACATTCAGTTTAAGTATCTATCCATTTTGGTTAGAATTGTACTGTTAATCATGGCATTCTTTATCTTTGTCTGTATATGAACTGAGCCTTTAGTTTCCACTGATGGCTAAAACTGATTCTCTTGTCCTACTCAGGTAACCCGTACTACGACAGCCTGGGCTCGCTGGGAGTGGGAACGCTGCTCAGCGCTGTCTCGGCCTTCCTCATCTACACAAACACAGAAGCACTGCTGGGGCGCTCCATACAGCCTGAGCGTGTCCAGAAACTCACAGAGTTCTTGGAGAACGACCCCGCTGTGAGGTCAGGGTGCTGGCATGATTGAGAAAATGTGAATGCTTTCTCCACACAAGTTCTTGAAGGCTCCCCTTCACACTTTTTTTTTCTGTGTGTCATGAGCAGAGCTATCCACGATGTAAAGGCCACCGACATGGGATTGAGCAAAGTGCGCTTTAAAGCGGAGGTCGATTTCGATGGCCGAGTGGTGACACGCTCTTATTTGGAAAAGCAGGACATCGACCAAATTCTCAATGTGGGTCTCATGTTTCCTTTCTTTAATTGTCCTTCGTGTATCTTTCTTGGTATAAATGAAGGCTGTCAAAGTTAACACTGCAAAAAGTCAAAAGTGTTCAAAAACAAGAAAAAAAAAATACAAAAATTAGGGGTATTTTATTTGAACTAAGCAAAATTATCTGCCAATAGAACAAGAAAATTCCACTTGTCAAGACTTTCCAAAACAAGTAAAATTACCTAACCTCAATGAACCCAAAAATACCTTAAAATAAGTATATTCTCACTAATAACAAGTGCACTTTTCTTGGTAGAGAAAAAAAGAGACATTTTTGCTCAATATGTTGAAAAATATTCTTAAATTAAGTAAATGCTAGTGCCATTATCTTGACATAATGATATGCGCTCGGCATCATGATTTTTTTTTCATGCTTGAAGTAAGAAATGATTACCGTATTTTTCGGAGTATAAGTCGCACCTGCCGAAAATGCATAATAAAGAAGGAAAAAAACATATAAGTCGCACTGGAGTATAAGTCGCATTTTTTGGGGAAATTTATTTGATGAAACCCAACACCAAGAATAGACATTTGAAAGGCAATTTAAAATAAATAAAGAATAGTGAACAACAGGCTGAATAAGTGTACGTTATATGAGGCATAAATAACCAACTGAGAACGTGCCTGGTATGTTAACGTAACATATTATGGTAAGAGTCGTTCAAATAACTATAACATATAGAACATGCTATACGTTTACCAAACAATCTGTCACTCCTAATCGCTAAATCCCTTGAAATCTTATACGTCTAGTCTCTTACGTGAATGAGCTAAATAATATTATTTGATATTTTACGCTAATGTGTTAATAATTTCACACATAAGTCGCTCCTGAGTATAAGCCAAACTATGAAAAAAACTGCAACTTATAGTCCGAAAAATACGGGTACTTAAAAAAAGTAGTTTTATACTTGTGAGTGTTGATGACACAGCTTTGCAACAGTAGATATTCTAGTTTCAAGCATGTTTTACTCAATATAGGTCATCAAATCTCAGCAACAAGCTGTAATATCTTACGGAGATAATTTAGGACCAAAACCCTTAAAAAACACTCTAACATAAAATCTGCTTAGTGAGAAGAATTATCTTATCAGACAGAAAATAAGCAAATATCACCCTTACTTAGATTTCAGTTTTTGCAGTGAACAGGTTAACTTATCCGAATAAACACAAAACATTGTCGACTTTATCGTCTATAAAAGCCAATTAACCGCACAATTTAATTTGACAGGAAATACTACTTTACCAAGTTTTAAATGTGCATTTAAGTAAAACATTTTTATAATATCCATGTACAGTCGTCCCTCGTTTAACGCTGTTAATTAGAACATGACAGTGAATTTCCCCCAAGGTAGGAATCGTTAATTATAAATCAAATATCAAATATTTTCATAGCGAGAGCACAAAAAATTGTTAACGCTCTTCTAAATATGTTTTTAAACATTATGAGAGCCTTCTGACGTGTAATAAAGTGCTTTAGTCACCTTTACACTCTTTTAAAAATTACAATAATGCTTCCTGAGGTTGAGCCAATCGGTGGCCAGGATTCTAAACAGCATCCTCTGATTGGTTTGGTGTCCTCTAGAGGCCAATATACAGTACTGGATATTTTAGTCTATTTAGTCAACCATCCATTTTCTACCGCTTCCATCCATCCATCCATTTTCTATCTCTTGTCCCGCGAATCGCGGCAAGGCTAGAGCCTGCCCAATCCAATCCACTTTATTTATATAGCACATTTAAACAACAAGAATGTTTCCAAAGTGCTGCACAGCCATGTTAAAAACAATATTAAAAACAATATTATGCTCCACCAATGACTGAATAAAAACAAAAAATAAATAAATATAAAACCAATATAAAAATAAATATGATTAAAAACGATTTTAAAGGGTAAAATCAATTAAAACAGTAAATAAAAAAACAAAATTGGTGCACTCGGGAGGAAGGCGGGGTACACCCTGGAAAAGTCGCCATCTCATCGCAGGGCCAACACTGACAGATACTTGAGACGAGTTATTGCTGCCATGCCTAATTTAGGACCAAAAATGATTGCTGCAATATTTGAAGTGCGATGTGGCGAGGGATGACTTTGTTACAATCTGACCATAAAATTGCATTTGTGTCCAAATTTTGGAGTCATTTATAAAGTAAATTCAAATTATGCACACAAGCAATTTAGAGCGTTTCATTGCGATTCATCAAAATGCAAAAGTGTGATAAATCTGTTTAAGAAATGTAATCGTTTGACAGGACTAGTGTAAATATGATCGTCACACGTAAAATTAGACAAACTTGCACATCTAACAATAATAATAATTAATTGTATTTATATAGCGCTTTTAAAAGGCACTCAAAGACTCTTACACAATAATCAAAATTAGAGATGTCCGATAATGGCTTTTTTGCCGGTATCCGATATTCCGATATTGTCAAACTCTTAATTACCGATTCCGATATCAACCGATACCGATATATACCGTCGTGGAATTATCACATTATTATGCCTAATTTTGTTGTGATGCCTCGCTGGATGCATTAAACAATGTAACAAGGTTTTCCAAAATAAATCAACTCAAGTTATGGAAAAAAATGCCAACATGGCACTGCCATATTTATTATTGAAGTCACAAAGTGCATTATTTTTGCCTCAAAACAGCATTTGGGACACAAGGGGGGTGGGGGGTTATGGGTTAGCGGGGGGTGTGTATTGTAGCGTCCCGGAAGAGTTAGTGCTGCAAGGGGTTCTGGGTATTTCTTCTGTTGTGTTTATGTTGTGTTACGGTGCGGATGTTCTCCCGAAATGTGTTTGTCATTCTTGTTTGGTGTGGGTTCACAGTGTGGCGCATATTTGTAACAGTGTTAAATTTGTTTATACGGCAACCCTCAGTGTGACCTGTATGGCTGTTGACCAAGTATGCATTGCATCCACTTGTGTGTGAAGACCCGTAGATATTATGTAACTGGGCCGGCACGTGAAGGCAGTGCCTTTTAAGGTTTATTGGTGCTCTATACTTCTTCCTATGTCCGTGTACACAGCGGTGTTTTAAAAAGTCATACATTTTACTTTTTGAAACCGATACCGATAATTTTGAAACCGATGCCGATAATTTCCGATATTACATTTTAAAGCATTTATCGACATCTGTAATCAAAATAAAACATGATCATAATCATTAAGGCACATGCAGTATAATAATAAAACAAGTGAAAATCAACATAAAATGGGAAAAATTAAAAATAACTTTGTGTTATGAGATGGTTTGTCCAGTTCTAAAAGCAGTTTTGAAAAAGGGGGGTTTTTAATGGTCTTTTGAACATTGTGGGATTATGACAAACGGGTGGAAAGGGGGAGAGAGTTCCAGAGGGTGGAGGCAGCGATGGAGAAGGCAGGGTCATAATGCGATACAGGAGGTGTAATTGACAATCCGCCTTACAGGAGTAACACCTCAACTGTGATTGACATTAATGAAACCTAATAATACAAACGTGTGTTTATATTGGTAGGAAATTCAGCAGGTGAAGACGCCTGAAGAGCTGGAGAATTTCATGCTCAAACACGGTGAGAACATCATAGACACGCTCGGTGCTGAGGTGGACCGCTTGGAGAAGGAACTCAAGGTACGAAAACCTACATCATCTTACTCTACCTTTTGTTAAAAATATATTGATAATGTATTTCTTAGAATTGATGATCATGTTTTCTTTAACTGTAGGTAAAAGATTATTGTGTGCAGACATTGTTTTTTTTAATACGAGATGACTCTTACCACCATAGTTTCTAATTGTAAGCCAGGAAACTTTCAAAATAAAGTATCGTATTTTTCGGACTATAAGGTGCACTTCAAATCCTTTCATTTTCTCAAAAATAGACAGTGCGCCTTATAACCCGGTTTTGCTTAACAACCTCAAACATGTTTTATTTGGTATATGGTGTAATAAGTGTGACCAGTAGATGGCAGTCACACATTATAGATGGCTGTGGACTGCAGGTTGACACCCCCTGTTCATAGAAGTACATGTTGTTAGCAAGCGAGCCCAAAACTGATGTTTCATTGAGAATATAGAATATTACACACAGTGCTCAAAAATCTGTCAATGTTTTAGTACAACTTTGTAAGCTACAAAGACGCACCGCTTGTCGGAGCATTATGACTACCGTAGTCAGACGTACTGTGCTTCAACATACAGGTATTATTATGGTCTGTGTATAAGGACCCCAAAATGGCACCAATTAGAAGACGTTTCATCTGGTGTTTTGTTTCGACCTATTATGCAAAACCAACTTTTCTTACCTATTGGTACCTGCTGATGTGTATTTGGGATCCGCATAAGTCCTGAAAATGTGCACATTGTAGCCCGTGCCGACGCCATAGTCAATAAGCTTCTTCTTTTACTCTATCCTCTTGTTGTGGGGTTGCCATTTCTAATATAAAGTAACGTACACTTCTAATTTATATCTGTCAGTAGACTCGCTATGGATGCGCTAAAAACTATAACAAAGATGACGGGGAGAAGGCGCTTCCCAAGTGGAGGCACGTAAACAAGACCGCCCACAAAACGGCGCATCTTGAAGGGACGGTCAATGGTCTGTAAAACATCATCTATGCAACATTTTGACCAAGGAGCCACAATTACATGTTATGTAGGCCACAAGGAAGTCTTTTACATGTAGGAAAAAAAATGATAAAATGACTCCTTTAATCAATCAATCAATCAATCAATGTTTATTTATATAGCCCTAAATCAATCTGGTGCACCCTGTGGTCCACCAAATACTGTATATTACCTACATCTGGGACACTATCCTTCACCGACAACACCAGGGCAGAGAACCGATATCGCGGGTATAGTTCGACACATCACTCCAAAAAAACGACCTATATTTGTCTGCACATAATATTTGACCTAGTTCTCAGTTATATTGCGGGCTTCTTCCAACAGGAACGTAACCCGGAGGTCCGCCACGTAGACCTGGAGATCCTATAATACACTGAGGCCGTGTAAAAAGAAGCTGCAAGGAGAAGTGACAAAGGACCTCTACCTCCCATTCCATACAAAAAAAAAAGCTCCGCCTCCTCACAGGTGTCCGTGCAGAGTAGTGTGGAAGCATCAGCGAGGACATGAGAGACACTTAAGCACTTGCGTGGCCAGTTCTTTCACCAAACAACACAATCCAAGTTTGTTGCAAAAGGCAAATTCTTCCTCAGATTTCAGCACAGGTATGACCGTTCTCAATGGTTAAAGTCACACGTTTGCACGGCCATCCTTCCTTTCAGGGAAGGTGAACTGCTGCAGGCTGCGTGGGGCTTCCCGTACCAACTAAAAATAGATTTTCTAGGGCCCACTCCCCATGACGGACTGTTCCCGCTCTCAAATAAGGAATTTAAACTCAAATCAAGATTTCCCGCCTCACACTTTGAAAACCCGCACTCCTCTCACCGCTTTACATTGCGTCATGATCTCACTACAGCGTTGGTTTCACTCACTAGTGCACACCAACCATAATGATGTGGATGCAGTTTTTAAATGCAAAACCAAAAAACATGCTTACAATGTTTACTACATGAAAACTCTTAGTTTATGTTACAAATACTAAAAAATACGGTCCAAGACCCCAAAAACACAAGACTAATGCATACACACATGAACAGTACTAAAAATGCTTATTTCAAATTTTCTAAATAGTATGCTTCACAGTTATTTAACGCATTGTACTTACAAAAACATGCAGTTACACAATATCCTGTGTTGTCAAAACTGGAAAATATGAAGTGAATTGTCTTGTGAGGCCCCGCAGATAGTGCCATTTATTTCTTATTAACTTGCCATAAACTGTAATATTTACCATTTTAAGCACAGACAAATTCTGCAAATAGGCAGGAATCTATTCCACTGAAAAATATCTTACAACTTGTAACAATTACATCATGTATCTAATGAAGACTGAAATCCAGTATGGCATTTGTAAACCAACAGTAGGAAACATGTCATTAATTGTTGTCTCTCACACAGTTGACTCATTTTTGCTCACATGACGTATTAATAATATTTGGCCCCATACAGTGCATGCATCACCATGCTTAAAATTCACTACACACCGCTTTTATTTTGAAAGCCTTTTTGCAGGTACGAGCTGGAAGACATGTTTTATGCTATTCAGGGACCCAGAGTCATTTCATCTTAGCGAGGAGAGATGCAACTATCTATTTGTTATTGTATAATATTGGACTTTGGGAGGCGGCCGGGCGCATACCACAATGATGCAGGAATTGGAACAAATTTTGAATAATTTATTAAATTATTTTGACTTCTGCTGATGCTGTGGCTGTCCTTTTTATGTCGACACTTTATTGTGGTATGATTTAGCCTCTGTGATAATCAGTGTTGGGACTAACGCGTTACTGTAACGGCGTTAGTTTCGGCGGTAACTAGTAATCTAACGCGTTATTTTTTATATTCAGTAACTCAGTTACCGTTACTACATGATTCGTTACTGCGTTATTTTACGTTATTTTTTATGTAGTATCGGCTAGAAACAGAAGATCTGAGTGTGTTTTATTGGAGCGCTGCAGTGTTGTCCTTCTGAATCTTCTTGTGTCACAAGCCGGAGAAGAGAGACACGCTCTTGTGGGTGGGGGGAGGGGGGCGTGTCTGATCATGGCGGAGCTGCGTCGAGTTTGTCGAATATGTAGATATTCTCACTACTATTCTTTTGTCAAGCACAAAGAAAAGAACATTTTAGTTAAATGTAAGTTGTGTCTTGGAGCAAAGATCCCACCTACTGCCCAAAACAGCAATTCAAATCTGCCGAAACAGCTACAAAAGCAACATGCTTCGACGAAGCTAGTAAAGAGAGACACAGACTCCGATGCCACTTTCCCTCCACCACCACCACTTAAGGATGAACTCTGCCTCTGCTCATCATTCATCACTGAAGGTACACACACTCTGCCAATTCTCTTATATACTCTTTCATTCTAGACTTCTAGAGTGTTTGATTATCACATCACTCTAAATGTATAGACTATAAAGTTCACAAACATAAAGAGGGATCCTAGTGGGCCAGGCCAATCTTTCCTTATCTCTAAACTAAAACTGGGGAAATGTGTAGAGTGTTCTGGGCTTCAGACATGATTTTATTTCACAATTCCTTGAGAGAAAAGAACGTCTGGTTAGGCGTGTGTATAGCAGTATGTGTGCGGTATATAGTGACATGACATATAATCATGTCATGTGTGCCTTCCTTGGGTGAAGGCAGGTTTACAGCTATGTTGTTATTATGCTGTTTGTTACTTGTGTATGTTTTGAAATAGTTTTGTCAATTTGATCTGTCCTGAAACAAATTGGCCCTTTGAAACATATCTTTGTCTTTGTGTGTTGTATGTAGACCACATTGCTTAGCAGAGTTCAGTGATGCAAATGCATGTCAAGTTGATCAACAGATTGTACTATTCTCCAGTGCAATAACAGTACTGAAATGAAGGCTAAAAGGGCATTAATGGGAGCTTTAAAAAAAAAAAAAAAAAGTAACTAAATTTTCACAGTAACGCATTACTTTTTGGTGTAAGTAACTGAGTTAGTAACTGAGTTACTTTTGAATCTTTACATGGCCCCCAACCAGTGTTGGGACTACACGTTACTAAGTAACGCGTTACTGTAACGCCGTTAGTTTCGGCGGTAACTAGTAATCTAACGCGTTATTTTTTTATATACAGTAACTCAGTTACCGTTACTGCATGATGCGTTACTGCGTTATTTTACGTTATTTTTATGTAGTATCGGCTAGAAACTGAAGATCTGAGTGTGTTTTATTGGAGCGCTCCGGTGGAAAAGAAGAGGCGTGCTTTCCCCCACCCACAGAAAGCACGCCTCCCCGCAGGGGAGACGTTCCTCCAGAGCCGTACTTCGGGTCTAACAACCTTCACTTTACCCGGAAGAGGGTCTTTACAGCTGAGGGTGAATGACGAGCTCGGCGGTTTGTTGCAACTTTGTGACTTTATTGGACGCAGCCATCCAGCAAGCTAGAGCACCTACACACACTCACTGTCGCCTCTCCCTCACCTCTCTCGCCCACTCACTCACATCTCATGCTGTCATATCTTAAAGGGCCACACACACATACGCTACTCTCATAACAACTAACAAGACATCATCGCGAAGCCAGAAGTCGAGTTTTTTAACATGGAGACATTCTCAATACTTTTCTTTTGTCGAGCACAAAGAAAATAACATTTTAGTTAAATGTAAGTTGTGTCTTGGATCAAAGATCCTATCTACTTAGAGTTAAAGTTAAAGTGCCATTATGTTGCAGCTATTTAAAATAGTTTTGTCAATTTTTTCTGGCCTGAAATAAATTGGCCCTTTGAAACATATCTTTGTCTTTGTGTGTTGTATGTAGACCACATTGCTTTCTGAGTTCAGTGATGCAAATGCATGTCAAGTTGATCAACAGATTGTATTATTCTCCAGTGCAATAACAGTACTGAAATGAAGGCTAAAAGGGGATTAATGGGAGCCTTAAAAAAAAGGGGGGGGAAAAGAAGTAACTAAATAGTTACTTTTCACAGTAACGCATTACTTTTTGGTGTAAGTAACTGAGTTACTTTTGAAATAAAGTAACACGTAATTGTAACTAGTTACTGGTTTTCAGTAACTAACCCAACACTGCCCCCAACACAGCGTCAACATTATAATTTCATCATCATTGGGGGCCTCTCTGGGCCCCCCTCCATCATGGGCCCCTAGAATCCGTCTCCTTTACCCCCCCTTTGGGCGCCCCTGTGTGGTTTGCACACCTCGATAACCACCTTAAACGTGCTTGAACCTGAACGTGTGGACTGCTACTTAAATCCTCTTCCACTAGATGGCGCCCTGCTACCACTAGGATGGAGGAGGGGGGCGTTGACGTCAATTTAAAAAAAAAAAAAAGCATTTCCAAGCCGTCTGCGCATTGACCCACCATTCCAAAACATGACGCTCCCGCACCTCGACCGGACCTCCTCTTGCAGGTTTTGTTGCCTTACACCGACATTATTATTGTGCATGTGTGTGTTTTGTGCGTCAACGTCAACCATTCCAACTGAAATCCTGCGTGAATGCGCCATGTTGGCTCCATTATGTAGCCATCACTGGGTTTGTTGTTGTGAAGACGCTTTTTTTGGGGATGTTTTTCCTCATCCCCCCCTCCTCTTTTTTTTCTTTCTCCATCAGATGCTACCCACCCTCCCCTCCATCAGATGCTACCCACCATCCCCCCACAACCCCCTCGCATCCCATCCACCGATCACCTGGCATGCCATCCCCCAAGACTCTCATCCCATCATCCAGGATCTCTAACCTCTTCTTTGCACACACCAGGTGCGTATCTAAAGGGGGGCGACACTCAATGGCGGTCTCCTTGCATGCTCTACGCTGTGAGCCTCTTTACGGTGCTGCCTTGTGTAAACATGTTCAAGCAGCATTGTACAGGGCTATGACAGCACAGAGCCATGGGCAGCCGTCGGTGACGTCATCCTTTTTTTTTTTTTTTTAGTGTATGTTGTGACATGACCCAATTTGTGCATGCACAGTGTGTTTTTTTTTTTTTTTTTTTGATATGCCGGGACCCAAGTCTTTGTCTTTCCCCACGTATGGTTCCCGATGGAAGCGTGGACGGTCGCCACAGCCGAGACAAAAGGCCAGTAGTGATTAGCGACGCTGTCAATGTTTGTCTCTCAGCCCACAAATGTAGATTTCTGAGAAGCCACCGTATGGTTCCGAGAGACATTCACGCCGCGCCGCACAGAACGTGTTTTTCTTCCGAGTAAAAGCTGAGAGACAAGCGTGCATAAATATTCTCAAATTCCAACAGTAAATGCTCGCCTTGCAGAATTTACAGTTACTAGAAAAAACATTCTCTTTTTGTTATGGGGTTCGGCACACCTTGATGCTTATCTCTTGGCGTTTACCAAATGGGATAAAAATGTTAATGAGTATAATGAGAATGCTCGTGTTAAATATTCCTAAAATAAAGTCAGAAAATGTCTTTGTGAGGCCTAAAACGGGGATTTTCAACTCACTTGTCTTGGGGGCCACATTTCCAGAAAGCTATAAGGACAAGTACTTGTTTTGTATATTCCGGAGAACCATCATCTGCCATAGTAGTCATATGAATTTGCTCCACTTATTTTCAATCAATCAATCAAATTTTATTTATGTAGCCCTTAATCACAAGTGTCTCAAAGGGCTGCACAAGCCACAAGATCCCACATCAGGGCAACAAAAAACTCAACCCAATGGGATACAATGGAAACCTTGGAGGGGACCGCAGATGTGGGGGCCCTCCCCCTGGGTGACCAGTGCAATGGACGTCGAGTGGATCTAGTTAATAGTGTGAGAGTCCAGTCCATAGTGGATCTAACATAATAGTGTGAGAGTCCAGTCCATAGTGGATCTAACATAATAGTGTGAGAGTCCAGTCCACAGTGGATCTAACATAATAGTGTGAGAATCCAGTCCATAGTGGATCTAGTTAATAGTGTGAGAGTCCAGTCCATAGTGGATCTAACATAAAATAGTGTGAGTGTCCAGTCCATAGTGGATCTAGTTAATAGTGTGAGAGTCCAGTCCATAGTGGATCTAACATAATAGTGTGAGAATCCAGTCCATAGTGGATCTAGTTAATAGTGTGAGAGTCCAGTCCATAGTGGATCTAGTTAATAGTGTGAGTCCAGTCCATCGTGGATCTAACATAATAGTGTGAGAGTCCAGTCCATAGTGGATCTAGTTAATAGTGTGAGAGTCCAGTCCATAGTGGGGCCAGCAAGGGATCATCTTGAGTGGAGACAAGTCAGCAGCGCAGAGACGTCCCCAACTGATGCACAGTTGAGTGGTCCACCCCGGGTCCTGACTTTCAACAGCAAGCGCATCATCTGCGGTCACCTACTAACCTCTCCACACAGGAAAGGGGGGCAGAGCAGAAAAGAGACGGCAGATCAACTGGTCTAAAAGGGGGGGTCTATTTAAAGGCTAGCGTATACAAATTTTCTCACGGATCTCCTTTTTATAAGGACCTTCTGCAAAAAAAAAACTTGTCAAGGATAACTCTAGAGTTTTTAAGAATCTGCTGCAAAAGACACGTTTTTTTTAACTGAACTGTTGAAAAGCCCAAATGATGAAAAAGAGAGGACCTAAAATGGAACCTTGCGGAACACCAGGTGAACTGAAGAAGTTGAAGAAATGACCACTGACCGCATCTGAAGTAAACGGTCTGCAGCACTAACTGACATGAATGGAAAGTGCCAAAAAGGAGAGGACTTAAAGGGGTGCCTTGAGGAACACCTCAAGGCAAATCACATGTTTGGACCCCAGTGGTGTATGTTTTGCTAGCAAGGTTCAAATGTCAATGCAAGGGTCTGCCATGTTCATCTTTATAACACGAGCACTGTTTTTAGGACTTTGCTGCAAAACTGAACAGGGTGTCATTCTCAGCTGGAATTAGCCCTGGGAGATGGGCTTTCAAATTAATATTGGTGTCCATCGGGAAATATTTGTATTCTGTGGATGCTAAGAAATGAGCTTTGACACTGATGCCAATTTTTTTATATTTTTTTATACCGTTTATCTGATTAGGGCAAATGCAGAGAGACGCGCTTTGATATTATTGCTAATGACTGGTACTCGGTGACAAGATGCTATTTCCCTCATATTTCATCCAAATATCCTCTGATTGAGTGCCGAGACAAGCATACGCCATAATGTGATTGTCATTTTCTGAGAGATGAGCATTGACATTAAATCTGCTGTGCATTAAAACAAAAGTGTCATATTATTCCCTAATTCTTAGACACAGGTATTCTCAAAACATAATTTTCATTTTTGGGGGTGAATGCTGAGAGATTGCATTCACACAAACGCGGAAAAGTATTTGCTCTATTTTGATATTTGGTCCATTGTCATTAATGCTGTTTGATGCTATAAACCAGGGGTGTCAAACTCATTTTAGGTCGGGGGCCACCACATGGAAAAAAATCTACTCCCAAGTGGGCCGGACTGGTAAAATCACGGCACGATAACTTAAAAATAAAGATAACTTCAGATTGTTTTCTTTATTTAAAAATAGAACAAGCACATTCTGAAAATGTACAAATCATAATTTTTGTTTTTTACACTTGCATGTTGCGTTTAATAGTATTCTATCTTTATTTGTCGTTATTTATACCTTCTGAATAAATTATGTGATAATGTTCATCAGTCAACTTATTGGTGTTAATTTTCAATGTATCAAGATAAAAGAATTATATCAAAATCAAATTACAGGATGTTATTTATGTAGTTTGCTCATTTTCCTCAACTGGTGCACTAACATGTGGTTAATTGTTTTTTTTTAAAATATGTAGCATCATCTACAAAGATACAAAGAATTGCTATTGCGACATCTAGTGGACACGTTTAGAACAGCAGTTTATTTCATTCCAAAATTTTGGCTCATGTTTTATACTTAGCAAAAACCTCAGTACGTTTGACACCCCTGCTATAAACTAAAGAAGCGGTTATATTGGATGCTAAGAGACAATTGCTGTCAGAAAAATTGTATGTAAATTATCAAAAAACTTTCCGTTCTGAGTTCCCAATGAAGAGACAAGAGGCTGTCTTTGTTGCACCAAGCAAAGGCTTGGAAAATTCCATTGTGTACGATATGAGGAGACGGGAGGGGGTTATCTATTGTCATCGAGGACCAGCCCAAGCCCGAGGTATCCTTTTCTTTTGTGTTAATGTGACCGAAAACAATGACTGTTTACATACTCCCCATTCCTTTAGAAACTGATGTTATGTAAACAGGGAAAGTCCAAATAAAAAGAGGTGGCGTACAATCTTTCGCCGGAGCGTGGGTGACACTGTAAGAGGTTACAGGTCGACACGTTTCTCCTCCAATTGAGCAAAATTTAATTCTGCCTCTGTTTGATTCTTTGCTTCTTGTCTTGTTTAATAGATGTCATCAGTGTTTAAACCTGACATCTTCATTACTTGCTACTGATGCTAAGAAACAAGCATCCATCATTTGTGTATTGCTGTTTTTTTTAATTGTGTAAATGAATGTTCAGAGGCAAGTGTCCATAACGGTTTCTATACGGTTTACCGCCAGCAGGGGGTGTAGTCACAGAGATTAGGGTGATATGTTATGTACATGATGTGTGCAATAAACTACAGCGACCATGTGTTGCCCAGTGTAAGTCATGTAAGGAGCCATTGCACAAAATGTTTTATTACAAAGTTTTGCCTTTTAGTTTATGACAAATGGCCGTGGAGGATGGAGAGAGTCCCGGAAGAAAAGCGAGAGTTGTGGTGGTGGTGGGTGGGGATCAGGCACTTGACATGCTCACTGGCTGCAGCTCCCACAAGGCCGCAGTCCGTTCTCGTTGCAGGAAGTGCACTTGAGGGCTTTGAAGGAGTCCGTGAAGCAGTTGCGGAACACGGACATCTTGCTGCCATGGCACGTCGGGCACGGGATGAAGGCGAAGCCCCCGCAGATCTGGCACGTCTGGGGGTGCTGCACCCGCTGGAGGGGGGAAAAACACCGTCATGCATGCCTTACTTATATGTGAGTACACCGCCTGATTGGTCAAATGATAAATCAGCCTTGACGAGAATAAATGCATGTGGTTGTAGACAGCCACAATGTATCCCGTCAGACATCCTCCAAGTGCTGTAGTTAAAATACCATATTTTTTAGAGTATAAGTCGCTCCGGAGTATAAGTCGCACCGTCCAAAAATGCATAATAAAGAAGGGAAAAAAACATATACAAGTCGCACTGGAGTATAAGTCGCATTTTTGGGGGAAATTTATTTGATAAAAGCCAACACCAAGAATAGACATTTGAAAGGCAATTTAAAATAAATAAAGAATAGTGAACAACAGGCTGAATAAGTGTACGTTATATGAGGCATAAATAACCAACTGAGAACGTGCCTGGTATGTTAACGTAACATATTATGGTAAGAGTCATTCAAATAACTATAACATATAGAACATGCTATACGTTTACCAAACAATCTGTCACTCCTAATCGCTAAATCCCATGAAATCTTATACGTCTAGTCCAGTGGTTCTTAACCTTGTTGGAGGTACCGAACCCTACCAGTTTCATATGCACATTCTCCGAACCCTTCTTTAGTGAAAAATTAAATGTTTCTTTTTCAAATTCAAGACAAAGTTATATGTTTTTGGTAACACTTTAGTATGGGGAACTTAATTTGGAGTTTTTTGGACACTAGGGGAACATATTGTAAGTAACAAAGACTTAATTTAGTTTTTTGGACACTAGGGGAACATATTGTAAGTAACAAAGACTTAATTTAGAGTTTTTTGGACACTAGGGGAACATATTCGAAGTAACAAAGACTTAATTTAGAGTTTTTTGGACACTAAGGGAACATATTCGAAGTAACAAAGACTTAATTTAGAGTTTTTTGGACACTAGGGGAACATATTCGAAGTAACAAAGACTTAATTTAGAGTTTTTTGGACACTAGGGGAACATATTCGAAGTAACAAAGACTTAATTTAGAGTTTTTTGGACACTAGGGGAACATATTCGAAGTAACAAAGACTTAATTTAGAGTTTTTTGGACACTAGGGGAACATATTGTAAGTAACAAAGACTTAATTTAGAGTTTTTTGGACACTAGGGGAACATATTCGAAGTAAAGACTTAATTTTGAGTTTTTTGGACACTAGGGGAACATTCGAAGTAACAAAGACTTAATTTAGAGTTTTTTGGACACTAAGGGAACATATTGTAAGTAACAAAGACTTAATTTAGAGTTTTTTGGACACTAGGGGAACATATTCGAAGTAACAAAGACTTAATTTAGAGTTTTTTGGACACTAGGGGAACATATTGTAAGTAACAAAGACTTAATTTAGAGTTTTTTGGACACTAGGGGAACATATTCGAAGTAACAAAGACTTAATTTAGAGTTTTTTGGACACTAGGGGAACATATTCGAAGTAACAAAGACTTAATTTAGAGTTTTTTGGACACTAGGGGAACATATTGTAAGTAACAAAGACTTAATTTAGAGTTATTTGGACACTAGGGGAACATATTCGAAGTAACAAAGACTTAATTTAGAGTTTTTTGGACACTAAGGGAACATATTGTAAGTAACAAAGACTTAATTTAGAGTTTTTTGGACACTAGGGGAACATATTCGAAGAAACAAAGACTTAATTTAGAGTTTTTTGGACACTAGGGGAACATATTCGAAGTAACAAAGACTTAATTTAGAGTTTTTTGTACACTAGGGGAACATATTCGAAGTAACAAAGACTTAATTTAGAGTTTTTTGGACACTAGGGGAACTTATTCGAAGTAACAAAGACTTAATTTAGAGTTTTTTGGACACTAGGGGAACATATTCGAAGTAACAAAGACTTAATTCAGAGTTATTTGGACACTAGGGGAACATTCGAAGTAACAAAGACTTAATTTAGAGTTTTTTGGACACTAGGGGAACATATTCAAAGTAACAAAGACTTAATTTAGAGTTTTTTGGACACTAGGGGAACATATTCGAAGTAACAAAGACTTAATTTAGAGTTTTTTGGACACTAGGGGAACATATTCGAAGTAACAAAGACTTAATTTAGAGTTTTTTGGACACTAGGGGAACATATTCGAAGTAACAAAGACTTAATTTAGAGTTTTTTGGACACTAGGGGAACATATTCGAAGTAAAGACTTAATTTTGAGTTTTTTGGACACTAGGGGAACATTGGAAGTAACAAAGACTTAATTTAGAGTTTTTTGGACACTAAGGGAACATATTCTAAGTAACAAAGACTTAATTTAGAGTTTTTTGGACACTGGGGGAACATATTCGAAGTAACAAAGACTTAATTTAGAGTTTTTTGGACACTAGGGGAACATATTCGAAGTAACAAAGACTTAATTTAGAGTTATTTGGACGCTAGGGGAACATATTGGAAGTAACAAAGACTTAATTTAGAGTTTTTTGGACACTAGGGAAACATATTCGAAGTAACAAAGACTTAATTTAGAGTTTTTTGGACACTAGGGGAACATATTCGAAGTAAAGACTTAATTTTGAGTTTTTTGGACACTAGGGGAACATTCGAAGTAACAAAGACTTAATTTAGAGTTTTTTGGACACTAAGGGAACATATTCTAAGTAACAAAGACTTAATTTAGAGTTTTTTGGACACTGGGGGAACATATTCGAAGTAACAAAGACTTAATTTAGAGTTTTTTGGACACTAGGGGAACATATTCGAAGTAAAGACTTAATTTTGAGTTTTTTGGACACTAGGGGAACATATTGGAAGTAACAAAGACTTAATTTAGAGTTTTTTGGACACTAGGGAAACATATTCTAAGTAACAAAGACTTAATTTAGAGTTTTTTGGACACTGGGGGAACATATTCGAAGTAACAAAGACTTAATTTAGAGTTTTTTGGACACTAGGGGAACATATTCGAAGTAAAGACTTAATTTTGAGTTTTTTGGACACTAGGGGAACATATTGGAAGTAACAAAGACTTAATTTAGAGTTTTTTGGACACTAGGGAAACATATTCTAAGTAACAAAGACTTAATTTAGAGTTTTTTGGACACTGGGGGAACATATTCAAAGTAACAAAGACTTAATTTAGAGTTTTTTGGACACTAGGGGAACATATTCGAAGTAACAAAGACTTAATTTAGAGTTATTTGGACGCTAGGGGAACATATTGGAAGTAACAAAGACTTAATTTAGAGTTTTTTGGACACTAGGGAAACATATTCGAAGTAACAAAGACTTAATTTAGAGTTTTTTGGACACTAGGGGAACATATTCGAAGTAACAAAGACTTAATTTAGAGTTATTTGGACACTAGGGGAACATATTCGAAGTAACAAAGACTTAATTTAGAGTTTTTTGGACACTAGGGGAACATATTCGAAGTAACAAAGACTTAATTTAGAGTTTTTTGGACACTAGGGGAACATTCGAAGTAACAAAGACTTCATTTAGAGTTTTTTGGACACTAAGGGAACATATTCGAAGTAACAAAGACTTAATTTAGAGTTTTTTGCACACTAGGGGAACATATTCGAAGTAACAAAGGCTTAATTTAGAGTTATTTGGTTAGGGTTAGAGGGTTAGGGTTATAATAAGGCCATGCCGAATAAGGCATTAATAAGTACTTAATAATGACTAGTTAAGAGCCAATATGTTACTAATTTGCATGTTAATAAGCAACTAATTAATGGTGAATATGTTCCCCATACTAAAGTGTTACCATGTTTTATTACTGGTGCACAAACTGAACCGTGCATGAACATCACCTTGTTCAAAGAACAAAACCAAAACAGTGCATAAACTCACAACAAATTACACACCTGCAAATCAGTCTGACTTCTGCTGTTGCCGTATCCGTAATACGCCGATAGGGAGAAGTTTTTATTTACACGATGAGTCGGGTGTGTCCTGATCTCCGCCAAACCCCTGAGCCCGACTCACCGAACCCCTAAGGTTCCATCGAACCCAGGTTTAGAACCACTGGTCTAGTCTCTTATGTGAATGAGCTAAATAATATTATTTGATATTTTACGGTAATGTGTTAATAATTTCTCACATAAGTCGCTCCTGAGTATAAGTCGCACCCCCGGCCAAACTATGAAAAAAACTGCGACTTATATTCCGAAAAATACGGTATATGCATTTAAAATATGTTCTGTCGAGAACAATGTGTTGGAAGCAAAGTGACGAGGAGGCCGTCCATTATGGATTACACACATGTTTGACTGGTGCTGCTGTTCATTTGTTATTAGGACTTTCACTCTGATGCACTTGTGTTTGCACCAGACCGTGTACACTGCCTCATACACATGAATATTTTAGCAGCGTGTCAGTTTAGTCCACAGCAACATCGTGTCTGACAACCAACCTCAATTTTTGTTAGAAGGTCCTGCAGCTCTCCTGATTCGTTCATGTCCAGAATCTTCTCAGCTCCCTGAAAAAAAAACCCACGACAGTTTCAGTAATGGCGAATTCTACGAAACGCCGCACAATGTTTTACTGCTTCTTGTGCAAGTGTGAAGTGAAGTGTGAATTATATTTATATAGCGCTTTTCTCTAGTGACTCAAAGCGCTTTTACATAGTAAAACCCAATATCTAAGTTACATTTAAACCAGTGTGGGTGGCACTGGGAGCAGGTGGGTAAAGTGTCTTGCCCAAGGACACAACGGCAGTGACTAGGAAGGTGGAAGCGGGGATCGAACCTGGAACCCCCAAGTTGCTGGCACGGCCACTCTACCAACTGAGCTATACCGCCCCAAGCATGGGCAAAAATACATTACATTATTATAAAATGATTTATTTGTATAGCAATTAGGAATGTCCGATAATGGCTTTTTGCCGATATCTGATATTCCGGTATTGTCCAACTCTTCAATTACCGATACCGATATCAACCAATACCGATATATACAGTCGTGGAATTAACACATTATTATGCCTAATTTGGACAACCAGGTATGGTAAAGATAAGGTCCTTTTTTTAAAAAATTATAAAATAAGATAAATAAATTAAAAGCATTTTCTTGAATAAAAAAGAAAGTAAAACAATATAAAAACAGTTACATAGAAACTAGTAATTAATGAAAATGAGTAAAATGAACTGTTAAAGGTTAGTACTATTAGTGGAGCAGCAGCACGCACAATCATGTGTGCTTACGGACTGTATCCCTTGCAGACTGTATTGATATATATTGATATATAATGTAGGAACCAGAATATTAATAACAGAAAGAAACAACCCTTTTGTGTGAATGAGTGTAAATGGGGGAGGGAGGTTTTTTGGGTTGGTGCACTAATTGTAAGTGTATCTTGTGTTTTTTTGTTGATTTAATAAAAAAAAACGATACCGATATTTTCCGATATTACATTTTAAAGCATTTATCGGCCGATATTATCGGACATCTCTAATTGCAATGCAACATTTTTGCATTTTATATGATTAATACAATTGTATAATTTGACGCACATATAATATGACTTTTAAAATGATTGGCTTATAAAATATTAACTATATATACAGTACAGGCCAAAAGTTTAGACACACCGTCTCATTCAATGTATTTTCTTTATTTTCATGACTATTTACATTGTAGATTGTCACTGAAGGCATCCAAACTATGAATGAACACATGTGGAGTTATGTACTTAACAAAAAAAAAAAGGTGAAATAACTGAAAACATGTTTTATATTCTATTTTCTTCAAAATAGCCACCCTTTGCACTGATTACTGCTTTGCACACTCTTGGCATTCTCTCGATGAGCTTCAAGAGGTAGTCACCTGAAATGTTTTTCACTTCACAGGTGTGCTTGAAGCTCATCGAGAGAATGCCACGAGTGTGCAAAGCAGTAGTCAGCGCAAAGGGTGGCTATTTTACAGCGTCTTGTGTCAGCTAAACACACTAAACAAAGTCTGAGAAAAGATAATACAAATAATAACAGAAGAAATGGATATGTTAAAAATATAGTTTGACAAAAACAGACTTTCTTTCAATCTCAGTCAAACTAAAATTATATTTGGTAACAATAGAAGAGAAAGTCAAACTCAAATATAAATAGACGGACATTGAAAGAGTAAAATAAAACACATTTTGTGTAACAATACATGAAAGTACGCAAACTGGAAATGTCATAAAAATATATAAAAAATACAACAAAGTGGCAAAAAATGTCAATAATAAATAAAGCAAGATATGTTGTGGCGACTTGTCCAGGGTGTACCCTGCCTTCCGCCCGATTGTAGCTGAGATAGGCTCCAGCGCCCCCCGCGACCCCGAAGGGAAATAAGCGGTAGAAAATGGATGGATGGATGGATGTTGTGGACCAAAAATCACTCCATATTCTCTACTGCTTGCCAGTGTTACCATATCTGAGTTGTTGCGCAGAAATATGGGGAAATAAGTACAAAAGTAGACTTACTGACTTATTATATTAGCATGTTATATAGAAGAAATGTGAGCGATACATACAGTGATTACACCACACTTGACATACTTCACACAAAAGTCCCAATTTCTCCGTGATTGTTGGTCCAAAGATAATGAAGATTTTGGTAAAATGAGGGTAATAACTTATTTTTTTTACGTTTATTGGGGCGTCAGAGGGCCTACTGGTCACCAAACACTGCAGGCATTTACACATACATATATATATGTATGTATATGTGTATATGTGTATAAGTATATATATGCGTGTGTATATGCATGTGTACGTGTGTATATATATATATGTGTGTGTGTGTGTGTGTGTGTGTGTGTGTGTGTGTGTGTGTGTGTGTGTGTGTGTGTGTGTGTGTGTGTGTGTGTGTGTGTGTGTGTGTGTGTGTGTGTGTGTGTGTGTGTGTGTGTGTGTGTGTGTGTGTGTGTGTGTGTGTGTGTGTGTGTGTGTATATATATATATATATATATACTGACGGAAGCAGATTTTTACATATATCCAAATTTAAGTGTTACTTCTTTATTTTCATAGTCATATTACAAAACAGCTAGTGTTCTTCCAATGGTGCTCTTTTGGTCTGCAAGTACTGTGTGTCGGCCTTGAAATTTTGGTATGCAGGGAGTAGCCATAACAACGAGGGTGGGAGCGAGGGACAGATGGAAGAAGACAGCACTTCCGTGGGTTTGGGGGGGGGGGGGATCGATCTTAGCTGCGCTAGTGAACGCTTCTGTACTGGAGTGGTCTCATTCTATTTCCAAAGCTTTGGAAATAAATTACAAAGTACCTATTCTGTTTCTGGTGGTCCTTCTACTCAGCTTATTTGTCATCAAAAGAACTTGGGAGTGACCAGCAACTTAAATTCCCTGGGAGGAAGATCTGCTGGGACGCAACAATACATATATATATATACATATATGTGTGTGTGTGTGTGTATAGATATTCATGTGTGTGTATATACAGTATAATAGGGCTGTGTACCCCCCTCAAGGCCAACGTCAGCTGGGATAAACTAACTAAAAAAGCCTTTTTTAAATAGAATGATTAAAAATGACCTATGTATCCCTTGCTGACTTTGAGTGTGTCTAAGAAGTGTGACTACCACAGAGCAAGTAGTGCTGACCCCGAGGTAGTGTCCGTCTATGAAGACCACAGGCAGCGATGGAGGCTCTCCCACTCGCTTGCAGCGCTCATCCAGCTCCTTGCCGTACTCGCCGTCCAGGGCGATGTTCTTCTCCACAAACTTCAACATGTGGTTCTGGAAGATCTTCCGCACCAGCTCGCAGCGCTCAAAAGTGGTTCTGACCACGCGGAAGCTGGTGGTGTAGATCACAATGCGCCCAAATTCCAGCAACAACTCCACCTACGGATACAAATATAAAAAAATCGACATTTTTGTCACATTTTTATTGTTAAAGTAATCCTCTAACTTTCAGGGCCTGTTAGTAGATATGTAGCTTAGATTAAATGCCAAATTGTAAGGACCGTTAATGTTTTACAAGTACCAAGTCAATCAATCAATGTTTATTTATACAGCCCTAAATCACAAGTGTCTCAAAGGGCTGCACAAGCCACAATGACATCCTCGGTTCAGATCCCACATCAGGGCAAGGAAAAACTCAACCCAATGGGACAATGAGAAACCTTGGAGAGGACCCCAGATGTTAGGTGTTTGTTTATATATCGTAGCGTCCCGGCAGAGTTGGTGCTGCAGGGAATCCTGGGAATTTGTTCTGTAGTGTTTATGTTGTGTTGAGGTGCAAATATTCTTCCAAAATGTGTGTGTCGTCGTCGTTTAGTGTGGTTTCACAATGTGGCACAGGTTTATGACAGTGTTGGCAATGTTCATACTGCCACTCTTTTGATTGATTGAAACTTGTATTAGTAGATTGCACAGTACAGTACATATTCCGTACAATTCACCACTAAATGGTAACACCCAAATAATTTTTCAACTTGTTTAAGTCGGGGTCCACGTTAATCAATTCATGGTAATAAATATGTGATAAACATATTTAAAGGCCTACTGAAATGAGATTTTCTTATTTAAACGGGGATAGCAGATCCATTCTATGTGTCATACTTGATCATTTCGCGATATTGTCATATTTTTGCTGAAAGGATTTAGTAGGGAACATCGACGATAAAGTTCGCAACTTTTGGTCGCTGATAAAAAAAAAGCCTTGCCTGTACCGGAAGTAGCGTGACGTCACAGGTTGTGGAGCGCCTCACATCTGCACATTGTTTACAATCATGGCCACCAGCAGCGAGAGCGATTCGGACCGAGAAAGCGACGATTACCCCTTTAATTTGAGTGAGGATGAAAGATTTGTGGATGAGGAAAGTGACATTTTAGGATTAGAGGGCAGTGGAAGCGATTCAGATAGGGAAGATGCTGTGAGAGGCGGGTGGGACCTGATATTCAGCTGGGAATGACTAAAACAGTAAATAAACACAAGACATATATATACTCTATTAGCCACAACACAACCAGGCTTATATTTAATATGCCACAAATTAATCCCGCATAACAAACACCTCCCCCCTCCCGTCCACATAACCCGCCAATACAACTCAAACACCCGCACAACACACTCAATCCCACAGCCCAAAGTACCGTTCACTTCCGCAAAATTCATACAGCACATATATTTCCCCAAAGTTACGTACGTGACATGCACATAGCGGCACGCACGTACGGGCAAGCGATCAAATGTTTGGAAGAAAGCTGCGTACTCACGGTAGCGCGTCTGCTATCCAACTCAAAGTCCTCCTGGTTGTGTTGCTGCAGCCAGCCGCTAATACACCGCTTCCCACCTACAGCTTTCTTCTTTGCTGTCTTCATTGTCCATTAAACAAATTGCAAAAGATTCACCAACACAGATGTCCAGAATACTGTGGAATTCTGCGATGAAAACAGAGCTGTTTGTATTGGGACACAATGGTGTCCCAACACTTCCGCAAACTCCGTGACGTCACGCGCAAACGTCATCATACCGAGACATTTTCAGCCGGATATTTACCGGGAAATTTAAAATTGCACTTTATAAGTTAACCCGGCCGTATTGGCATGTGTTGCAATGTTAAGATTTCATCATTGATATATAAACTATCAGACTGCGTGGTCGGTAGTAGTGGCTTTCAGTAGGCCTTTAAGTCAAGTTAATGGCCATGCATTTTACGTCTTAGTGTGACATGTATGGCTGTTGAGTAAGAATGCCCTTCATTCACCTGTGTGTAGTGTGTGCAGAGTTAAAATGATCGTGTCATTAACGTATCATCGTGCACAATGTGACCCAGGTTAGGCTTTGTTAGTTATAGATTATTAGATTTGAGACTTTTATATAACGTAAAATGTGTCAATCGGCACAGAATTGACAACAGGATTGGTTTATCAAAAATAATTTTAAATATTTAAAGTTGCCATCAATCCCACGTGGGTGCTCGGCATTGTCCGTGGGTGCTCGAGCCCCGAAGCACCCACAGGATCGGCGCCTATGACTGTAGCGTAAATGACTTTTTTTTCACGTGGTTTATGCGTACTACCGTATTTTTCGGAGTATAAGTCGCACCGGCCGAAAATGCATAATAAAGAAGGAAAAAAACATATATAAGTCGCACTAGAGCAGGGATGTCCAAACTTTTTCCACTGAGGGCCGCACACGGAAAAATTAAAGCATGTGGGGGCCATTTTGATATTTTTCATTTTCAAACCATAACAAAATATATGCATTTTTTATTTATTTTACCTTTAGGGGTTCCGGGGACCATAAAGGTTCTCAGTCATTAAAATGTTAAAAATAAGTCAGATTATTATTTTTTTTAAATTATTTAAAGCTTACAGTAAATCTCTATATCAACTTCAAGTTGATATAAAGTAATACAAATAAAAAAAAATGTTTTATGGCTTTTCTGTCAAAAACAACTTAGTTTTTTTTATAGTAAAACTGAAATATGCAGTATTTAGTAATTAGAGCCCTAAAAGATCAATAATGCAGGACACCATTGATTTTAATTCTTTCATATTTTTGAGTCATCACAGTGAAAAGATAAATAAAAAAACACTAAATATATTTGGGATCCAAAAGGTGCCTTACTCATAAAGTGATACATTTTTATTAGGTTTTTATTTTACTTCCAACACTTAAGTTACGAGATCAACTTCAGATATATCTGTCCATTTTATGCTGGAACTATTATTTTGTTTGTTTTATGCGCTTTTGTCAAAGAAAACTTGGCTACTACACAATATATGCAATATTTACCACATAAAACATTTTAAAGTGAAATATTTGAAGTAATTGGAGCCCTGAAAATAATTCATTATAACATGGATTTTTTTGTCTTTTTTTTTTTTTTTGAGCAATGGCAAAAAAAAAAAAATGAAGAAAGACAAAAGAAAATAAAACAGCCTGCATGGCAGCTTTTGTGTCAACATTGCAACTTTTTCTCGTTAGATTTCACCTCATTCCACTTTTTTTAATGCTCTTTTTTATTTTTACAATACTATTTCCAGAATGTGTGGCGGGCCGGTAAACAATTAGCTGCGGGCCGCACTTTGGACACCCCTGCAGTGGAGTATAAGTCACATTTTTTGGGGAAATGTATTTGATAAAAGCCAACACCAAGAATAGACATTTAAAAGGAAATTTAAAATAAATAAAGAATAGTGAACAACAGGCTGAATAAGTGTACGTTATATGAGGCATAAATAACCAACTGAGAACGTGCCTGGTATGTTAACGTAACATATTATGGTAAGAGTCATTCAAATAACTATAACATATAGAACATGCTATACGTTTACCAAACAATCTGTCACTCCTAATCGCTAAATCCCATGAAATCTTATACGTCTAGTCTCTTACGTGAATGAGCTAAATAATATTATTTGATATTTTACGCTAATGTGTTAATCATTTCACACATAAGTCGCTCCTGAGTATAAGTCGCACCCCCGGCCAAACTATGAAAAAAAACTGCGACTTATAGTCCGAAAAATTTAAAGAAAATAATTAATTAGAATTAAAAGAATGTCCAACCTTAATGTTGTTTAAAAAATGAAAAAACCTAACAAAGACATGATTTTCAATTTGTACACAACGTGTTTACATTATGTCCAAGAACCTTTATAGATGTGGACTCATTTCCTGAACACTATTTACAGTATTGTTGTTGCTTGTGTGTCGATACGGAGGCTGATTGATCACCTGACACATATTAAATCTGCCTGCAGCTAAAACCAAAACTAATCTCACTTAATCTACAGCCACATTCTTCCTTTCACGCAGCAGCAGCAACAAGTTGTCCTTTGTGTGTGTGTGTGTGTGTGTGTGTGTGTGCGCGCACGTGTGTGTGTGTGTGTGTGAGCTAACTAGAAAGCAAAGGGCTGAGAATTCATTAACCTGATTAGTTTTTTTCTTGACACACTTAACCAAATGTACCATGAATCTTTAATTCCACGCTGACCTTGTCCACCAGTGGGAGCTTTTATCCTGCACTTCCCACACAATAACCCTCAAAATAACACACACACACACACACACACACACTTGAATGGCACTTGCATACACCTATCCTGCATATTTGGTCATGCATTATTCATTCAGGAAATGACAACAAATGTCATTTTTAATGTTGTGTGTTTATAGTAGATACAAACTATACTAGTGGTCTACCTCAAAGATGCAAAAAAAAAAAAAAAAAAAAAAGGTAATCAAATGTCAAATTTCATTAAAATAATTCAAATGTTTTGTTGTTACAAATCGCTCGTAAAGTCGACTTATGCATACGACTAAATAGTCATTAAAGGCCTACTGAAATGAAATGTTTTTATTCAAACGGGGATAGCAGATCCATTCTATGTGTCATACTTGATCATTTTGCGATATTGCCATATTTTTGCTGAAAGGATTTAGTAGAGAACATCGACGATAAAGTTCGCAACTTTTGGTCGCTGATAAAAAAAAAAGCCTTGCCTGTACCGGAAGTAGCGTGACGTCACAGGTTGAAGGGCTCCTCACATTTCCCCATTGTTTACACCAGCAGCGAGAGCGATTCGGACCGAGAAAGCGACGATTACCCCATTAATTTGAGCCAGGATGAAAGATTTGTGGATGAGGAACGTGAGAGTGAAGGACTAGAGTGCAGTGCAGGACGTATCTTTTTTTGCTCTGACCGTAACTTAGGTACAAGGGCTCATTGGATTCCACACTTTCTCCTTTTTCTATTGTGGATCACGGATTTGTATTTTAAACCACCTCGGATACTATATCCTCTTGAAAATGAGAGTCGAGAACGCATTTTGTTGTCATGGTAACTAAAATGTTTTGTTTTTTTTAAAGTGCCAAAATCTTGGTGTTGCGCCTACATCTAGACATGCGCCAACATTGTTACCGTATTTTTTGGACCATAGGGTGCACTGCCCATGAACGGGTCTATTTTCGGACAAAAGGTGCACCGGATTATAGGGCGCATTAAAGCTGTCATTAGGGACAGAGGACCCTATTGTATTTCTAGCGTTTTATTATTATACCGCCGCCTCTTTGAGCTGTAATTAGACCCCCTTAACATGCTTCAAACACACATCAGGACTGGCGAAAATTGCGATCTAATCAAAAAACCAAACCCCAAAACTCAAAATTGCGCTCTAGCGCCCCCTAGGCAAGGCAAGGCAAGGCAACTTTATTTGTATAGCGCTTTTCATACACAAGGCAGACTCAAAGTGCTTCACAGACAACAAAGTGAAATGAAAGAAAATAAAAGCAAAATTAAAATGCAGACAATAAAAATAAAAACAGTGCAGACGTTAAAAGTTAAAAGATTAAAAGATTTAGCTGAAAGCTAAGGTGAACATAAAAGTCTTCAGTCTAGTTTTAAAAGTAGTGAGAGTTGGGGAGAGTCTGACATCTTCAGGAAGTTTATTCCAGCTATTTGTTGCATAGTGACTGAATGATGATCTCCCTTGATTTGAGTTTACTCTTGGAACCGCTAACAGATTGGTCTCAGAAGATCTTAGTGATCTAGAGGGCGTATATAGTGGGAGCATATCAGTGATATACTTGGGCCCTAGACCATGTAGTGATTTATATGTGAGCAGGAGGATTTTGAAATCTATTCTCTGATGTACAGGGAGCCAATGTAAGGATTTAAGAATTGGTGTAATGTGCTCACATTTTTTGGTCTTTGTTAGAACTCTAGCAGCAGCGTTCTGAACAAGCTGTAGCTGCCTGACAGTTTTTTTGGGAAGACCTGCAAGGAGACCATTACAATAGTCTAGCCTACTGGTAATAAAGGCATGTACAACTTTTTCTAAGTCTTGAGCTGACATGAGCCCTCTAAGTCTTTTTACATTTTTGAGGTGATAGTAGGCCGATTTTGTTACTGATTTGATGTGACTGTCGAAATGTAAATCAGAATCTAAAATAACCCCAAGATTTCTGGCTTTATTTGAGGTTTTCAGGGACAGTGATTGAAGGTGTTGGATGACTTTAAACCTTTCTTTTTTAGCACCAAAAACAATTATCTCAGTTTTATCTTCATTTAGTTGTAGGAAATTTTGGCACATCCAGTGTTTGACTTGCTCAATGCACTGGCACAGAAGATCTATGGGGCGATAGTCATTTGGTGATAGCGCTACATAGATTTGGGTGTCATCGGCATAGCAATGATGGTCAATGTTATTATTTTGCATGATTTGTCCTAGTGGGAGCATATAGATGTTAAATAAAGTCGGCCCCAAGATTGAACCTTGGGGGACTCCACACGTTACGTTGGTTGGTTCTGATACAAAGTCACCAATGGAAACAAAATAGTTCCTATCTTGTAGATATGACTTGAACCAGCTTAAAACTGTGCCTGAGATCCCCACCCAGTTTTCCAACCTGTCCAAAAGTATTGAGTGGTCGACAGTGTCAAATGCAGCACTGAGGTCCAAAAGCATTAATACTGAAGTTTTGCCAGAGTCTGTGTTTAGACGGATGTCATTTATAACTTTAAGAAGGGCCGTCTCTGTGCTATGAAGAGGTCGAAATCCTGACTGGAAGTTGTTGTGGCAGCCAGTAGAAGCCAAGAAGTGATTTAGTTGTTGGAGGACAACTTTCTCAATTATTTTACTTATGAATGGTAGATTTGAAATTGGTCTGTAGTTGTTGATAACAGAGGCATCTAGGCTCTGCTTTTTTAGAAGAGGTTTAATGACTGCAGTTTTGAAAGCCTTCGGGAAATTGCCCGATTGAATAGAATTATTAACTATTTGCAAGATGTCTGTTGATAGGCAGTCAAAAACATTCTTAAAGAAGTTGGTAGGTAAAACATCAAGGCAGCAGGTGGATGACTTTAGAGCTGTCACCGTTTCCACTAGAGTTTTAGAGTCTATGGCATTAAAGCTTGCCATCATTGCTGTGTTACTTTTGCCTAAATGGGGTGGTGATCCAACTTTTTTACTTGAGATATTGATGGTGCGTCTGATGCCTTCAATTTTATCAGTATAAAAGAATGCAAAGTCATTGCATTTCTGCGTGGAATGGAGTTCGGCTGGTATTTGTGTTGGGGGTTTAGTCAGTCTGTCAACGATTGTGAATAGGGTTTTGGCCTTATTTGTGTTGCTGTTTATGATATTGGAGAAGAATGTTTCTCTAGCACTTTTTAAGACTAAATTGTAGGCCTGGAGGCTCTCTTTATAGATGTCATGGTGAATATGAAGTTTTGTATTCCGCCAGATTCGTTCAGCCTTCCTGCACTCTCTTCTCTGGGCTGTTACAGCAGCAGATTTTCTCCAGGGTGCCTTTTGCTTGCCAGAAATCGTTTTAACTGTAACAGGTGCAATGATATCTATGATATTCACAATTTTGGAATTAAAGTTGCTTACAAGATCATCAGCATGACATGGGTTTAGAGGTGGTAGTGAGGAGATGGCGTTTTTAAAGAGGACATTAGCATGTTCATTTATGTACCGCTTTTTGACATTCTTTGATTCTGTTTGTGTGTCCGGAATTACAGAAATATTAAAGAAAACACAGAAATGATCAGACAATGAAGGATCAATCACAAGAACATCAGAAACATTGAGACCTTTTGTGATAATCAGGTCCAGGGTGTGTCCCTTATAATGTGTAGCCTCTTTCACATGTTGAGACAGTTCAAATGTGTCTAAAATAGTAAAAAGTTCTTTTGCGCCCTTGTCATTTAAATCGTCAATATGAAAATTAAAATCACCAGTTATAACCAGGCAGTCAAAGTCAGTGGAGATGCTAGACAATAGTTCAGTAAAATCATCAAAAAAATTTGCAGAATATTTAGGTGGCCTGTAGATAATTAACAAGAGAATTTTGGGAGAGCATTTCAACACAGCACACAGGTATTCAAATGATGTAAACTCACCGAGTGACATCTGTTTCCCCTGAAACATGTTTTTAAATATAGCAGCAACCCCTCCACCTCTTTTCCCCGATCTACATATATCAATGAAGTTATAGTTGGGGGGTGCTGTCTCGATCAGAATGCTTGCACTGTTATTTTGTTCCAGCCATGTTTCAGTTAAAAACATAAAGTCAAGTTTAGAAGTGCTAATAAAATCATTGACTAAAAATGATTTGCTATTCAGAGACCTGACATTGAGCAGACCCATCCTGATGGTGTTATTGACAGGCTTCGATGTTGGCTTTGATTTGGAGATAATAGGAATGAGATTGTTTAGGTTAGCAGGGTGGCTAAGTTTCCCAATGTTTACTCTCTTGGTAGTCACAACAGGGATGTAGAAGGTGCCATGATTTGATGTAGGCAACCTTGGGCCCAGCTGATAATGTGGTCTACTGCTGAACCCTTTTCTGTATCAGAAATATTCAGGACTGCTGTCAGGGCGAGGCGGGGTTTGCCGTAAGGGGGAGGGGGAGTGAGCAGCGTCAGAGCTGGGACGAACTACTGAAGGTGGACGTTGAGGGCGTGTAAGGGGTTGGCGTGAGAAAGGTGAAGTATGGCTGGGGGGTTGTGGAGCACGCCTTCGTGGAGGGGGTGGTGGAGGTGAGCGATGATCTAGGGGGGTAAAAATCTGAGTAGGGTGGGGCGTGAGTGGGGGTAGCTCCCGGAACTCCAAGGGGGAGAAGGGGGGAGAAAGGTCTACTTGAGGGAGGGAGAAAGATGGAGACGTGGATGGCTTGGGGGATGTGGGGGAGGGATCTTCACATGCATTCAGAATGGAGGGAGGGGCGGTAGAGGAGGATAGACACCTCTCCTCTTTGCTCTGGTGTATCTCATGGTCGACGTTCTCCTTTTGCAGTGGCGGTCCTCCTTCGACGTTCCTGATAGGCTGTGTTGTGTCTTCCTTCCTCGGTGGCTCCTCTTGTCTCTTGTCCTTGGCAGTGATGATAGATGCAAGATGCAGGAAGTGAAACATGTTGTTCATGAATAGCTTTACTCCCATCTTATTCAGGCAAAGTCCGTCTGCCTTAAAAAGATGCCTGCGGTCCCAGAAAAAGCTAAAATTGTCAATAAAATGCATTGAACGAGCAAGAAGTGCACTTGATAGCCACTCATTCAGCGAGTAAAGTCTACTGAATCTCTCAGCTCCTCTCCTGATTGGGGGTAGAGGACCACTGATAAAAACGTCAGCATTCACAGCGCTGACTGTTTCAAAGAGTTTATTGAAGTGCTCTTTCAGCTCTCTTGATTGTTGTTTTACAATGTCATTAAAACCAATGTGCAGGATGATATTTTTCACATTTGGGTGTGCAGCGACAATTTCCAGGATTCTTTTTTCCATGTCAGATACCATATCCTTCGGAAAGCAGAGTACTTTGGTGTTATTATTGCTTTTCATATCTTTTACAGAAAAGTCCCCCACAATCAGATTTTCAGGAGCTCTCGTTAGCTTTCTCTGTGGTGTAAAGTTAGCAGGTCTTACCCTTCTGCGTGGTGATGGTGGGTTATTCAGGCAATCAGAGGGGGATCCATTGTCCATCAACAGTGGGGCAAACCTGTTCTTTAGTTGGACACTTGCTTGCTGGGGAGGTTTATTGGTAGTTCTCCTCTTCTCAGCTGTCCGCTGCTGTGTCCTACGTGGCAGTGGAGTTGATGACGCAGTATGCCTGGCTGAAGATGGTAGCGCAGGCCAGCCGGTCAGATCAGAGATATCGGGGCGCTGGGTCCTGCCAGATATCCATTCTCCCTTGTCGCAGGGAGGTGGTCTTCTCTTTGGCTTTGCACCAAGTGTGTTCCAGGGAGGATTTTCACTGGTAGATTTATTACCCTCTACAGGGACCTCCCGTTTCTTCGTAGCTTCATTGTTGCTAGTTAGCTGGGTTGTAGCATGGTGCTGTCCAGTGTTTTCAGTCGACAGGAGTGCTAGAGTGGTGTTGTAGCCACATTGTCCATTCACTTCTAAATTCACTTCCAACCGATTCATTTTTATTTCCAACAGTAAAATCTTCTTTAGCAGTTTGTGGTAATCTTCCGTAGAGAAAGGAGGCATCTTATGCTGATTACCTTTAGCACTGTAGCACAGGCTCGGGCTCAGGCTTATCTTGAATGGTAGGCCTCCTCGCGTAGTGTTGAGGACGTCGTAAAAATATTGAAAAATGCCTCTGTTATCTAAAAGAAAATATAGTCCCACTGGTTTGGTAAGTATCCAAGAGCTGTTGCTCTTTGTGTAAGAAAATAGCAGCAGATAGTAGCAAAAAATGCAAGCAGAAGTGAGAGCAAGCGAGAGCAAGCAGAAAAGCGTCCATCCAGCGCAGAGGACGGACTAAAGTTTAGAAGTGCTAGGAAGAAAGCACAGACAAAACTGCCTCTAACTCCCAGTCGGAATGTCGTAGAGACATGAAACAAAAACCTCTATGTAGATCTCACTTAGACCTATATTTCATACACTGACAACCCCCAGCAAAAATCAACAGGAAGTTTGCAATTCCCCCTTCAAAACAAAAGTTGTGTAAAAACAGTCACTTTTTTTCAAACATTATCTCCTCTGAGCACTTTTGCCGTGTCGGCTTCAAATTAGCACAGGAGAGAGATTGAACCCTTCTGATTAAAAGTTAATGAAAGAGTTTTAATTATTGCTCCGGTTTGGATTTTATGAGCCCTCAAAGTCGGTCCCGTCCATCGCTGCTTGCAGCTTTAATATTATGATTATTTTTTTAAATGTGAAACACCTTGTGGTCTACGTCAGTGTTTTTCAACCTTTTTTTGAGCCAAGGCACATTTTTTTGCGTTGAAAAAATCCGGGGGCACACCACCAGCAGAAATCATTGGAAAACAAAACTCAGTAGACAGTTAAAAGTCGTTGTCGCAATTGTTGGATATGATTTTAAACCATAACCAAGCATGCATCAATATAGCTCTTGTCTCAAAGTAGGTGTACTGTCACCACCTGTCACATCACGCCGTGACTTATTTTGACTTTTTTGCTGTTTTCCTGTGTGTAGTGTTTTAGTTCTTGTCTTGCACTCCTATTTTGGTGGCTTTTTCTCTTTTTTTGGTATTTTCCTGTAGCAGTTTCATGTCTTCCTTTTGAGCAATATTTCCCACATCTACTTTGTTTTAGCATTCAATAATAATTTCAGTTGTTTTTATTAGGGATGTCCGATAATGGCTTTTTGCCGATATTCCGATATTGTCCAACTCTTTAATTACCGATACCGATATCAACCGATACCGATATATACAGTCGTGGAATTAACACATTATTATGCCTAATTAGGACAACCAGGTATGGTGAAGATAAGGTCCTTTTTTTAAAAAATTAATAAACTAAAATAATATCAATATATTAAAAACATTTTCTTGAATAAAAAAGAAAGTAAAACAATATAAAAACAGTTACATAGAAACTAGTAATGAATGAAAATGGGTAAAATTAACTGTTAAAGGTTAGTACTACTGGTTTTAAGGACGACTTTAGAAAAACTAGTTTTTAACCAAAGTACATTCTTAAGTACGACTTTAAAATGACTGGTTTTTAACCAACTTACATTTTTATTAAGTACGACTTTAGAAAAACTGTTTTTTAACCAACTTACATTCTCAAGTGTGACAGTAAAATAATTTTTTTTAACCAACTTAAATTCTTAAGTACGACTTTAAAGGCCTACTGAAAGCCACTACTACCGACCACGCAGTCTGATAGTTTATATATCAATGATGAAATCTTAACATTGCAACTAGGGATGTCCGATAATGGCTTTTTGCCGATATTCCGATATTGTCCAACTCTTTAATTACCGATACCGATATCAACCGATACCGATATCAACCGATATATGCAGTCGTGGAATTAACACATTATTATGCCTAATTTGGACAACCATGTATGGTGAAGATAAGGTACTTTAAAAAAAATAAAAATAAATAAGATAACTAAATTAAAAACATTTTCTTGAATAAAAAAGAAAGTAAAACAATATAAAAACAGTTACATAGAAACTAGTAATTAATGAAAATGAGTAAAATTAACTGTTAAAGGTTAGTACTATTAGTGGACCAGCAGCACGCACAATCATGTGTGCTTACGGACTGTATCCCTTGCAGACTGTATTGATATATATTGATATATAATGTAGGAACCAGAATATTGATAACAGAAAGAAACAACCCTTTTGTGTGAATGATTGTAAATGGGGGCGGGAGGTTTTTTGGGTTGGTGCACTAATTGTAAGTGTATCTTGTGTTTTTTATGTTGATTTAATAAAAAACAAACAAAAAAAAACGATACAGATAATAAAAAAACCGATACCGATAATTTCCGATATTACATTTTAACGCATTTATCGGCCGATAATATCGGCCTGCCGATATTATCGGACTTCCCTAATTGCAACACATGCCAATACGGCCGGGTTAACTTATAAAGTGCAATTTTAAATTTCCCGCTAAACTTCCGGTTGAAAACGTCTAGATATGATGACGTATGCGTGTGACATCAATGGTTGAAACGGAAGTATTCGGACACATTGTATCCATTACAAAAAAGCTCTGTTTTCATGGCAAAATTCCACAGTATTCTGGACATCTGTGTTGGTGAATCTTTTGCAATTTGTTTAATGAACAATGAAGACTGCAAAGAAGAAAGCTGTAGGTGGGATCGGTGTATTAGCGGCTGGCTGCAGCAACACAACCAGGAGGACTTTGACTTGACGCGCTATCCGACGCTAGCCGCCGACCGCATCGATGATCGGGTTAAGTCCTTCGTCGCGCCGTAGATTGCTGGAATGCAGGTGAGCACGGGTGTTGATGAGCAGATGAGGGCTGGCTGGTGTATTTGGAGCGCTAATGTTTTTATCATAGTTCTGTGAGGTCCCGTTACTAAGTTAGCTTCAATGGCGTCATTAGCAACAGTATTGCTAGGCTTTGACAGGCGGCACAGCATTAACCGTGTAGTTACAGGTCCAGGGTTTGGTTCGGTGTCTCCTGATAGTAGTATTGTTGATCTGCTGTCTATCCTTCCAGTCAGGGGCTTATTTCTTTTGTTTCTATCTGCATTCAAGCACGATGCTATCACGTTAGCTCCGTAGCTAAAGTGCTACACCGATGTATTGTCGTGGAGATAAAAGTCACTGTGAATGTCCATTTCGCGTTCTCGACTCTCATTTCCAAGAGGATATAGTATCCGAGGTGGTTTAAAATACAAATCCGTGATCCACAATAGAAAAAGGAGAAAGTGTGGAATCCAATGAGCCCTTGTACCTAAGTTACGGTCAGAGCGAAAAAAAGATACGTCCTGCACTGCACTCTAGTCCTTCACTCTTACGTTCCTCATCCACAAATCTTTCATCCTCGCTCAAATAAATGGGGTAATCGTCGCTTTCTCGGTCCGAATCTCTCTAGCTGCATTGTAAACAATAGGACAATGTGAGGCGCTGTTCAATTGACTACGTCACGCTACTTCCGGTACAGGCAAGGCTTTTTTTTATCAGCGACCAAAAGTTGCAAACTTTATCGTCGATGTTCTCTACTAAATCCTTTCAGCAAAAATATGGCAATATCGCGAAATGATCAAGTATGACACATAGTCTGGATCTGCTATCCCCGTTTAAATAAAAAAATTCATTTCAGTAGGCCTTTAACTATGATATTAAGTGAGAAAATGTCAAATGGAAAACCAAAACAAACCCTGTCTTCTCACCTTTATCCAGATCTGCACCAAAAGGCGTAGAAATAAGCTGTTGATAGAAAACTACTAGAAAGTAAAGTATGCAGGGTAAAACTGGTGCTGGTGGAGGACTTACTGTGTTCCTGGGCAGGTTCTCAAAGAGCGTCTGACCCGCGCTGACTTTGTGCTTGACCCCCCTCACAGTCCCGTTCTTGCTGAGTATGTTGACCCTCTTGGAGGTGAACGTCCAGTCCTTGGTGGCCCCGGCGTACACCAGCAGCTCGTCGGGCTCGCCCTCGCTGTCGTCCAGCTCGGACCCCAAGTACCCGCCGTAGGGGGGTCCGTCCCCGCTGGTGGACGGCGTGCTGGCGCGCTCCGCGTCCGAGCTGCTGGCGCAGTCCGAGTCCAGGGAGTCGCAGGGCCCCTCGTCCTTGAAGATCTCCTTCAGGACCCGGCCGCTGCTCCCCGAGGCCACGCGGAATCTCACCCGCTTCTGGGGCTTGGCCTGCCCCGGCTCCAGCGCCGCCACCACGGTGCCGTCCATCTGAGAGCCCGGCTGCTGCTCCTTACATGGTGTGGCACAGTTTGGCCGGGCGGGCCCTTCCTCTGCGCGCCATGGACTTAACCGCGTCTTTTAATCCGATCTGGAAGCGGGCGAGAGCCTGAGCTGCCTTCCGGTCACACTCGCACTGCCAGTCAATTATGCATGTCTTGTTGCCACGGCAACCTGGAAGGCGATAGCGGCGTGGTTATGAATTATGCAGCTGACTCTGCAGTTTTCACCAACGCTCGGATACAACACTTTTATGGCGCGCTTTAATAAAACCAGTTAACCTTTGACCTTTTCACCCAAACCACCTCAAGGGAGCTGACCTCTGCCCGCCCTTGTGACCCACTAACCCAAAAACTATTTTGGAAAAGACTAAAATTACAACCGGGGAAAGTGAAAGTGGGGCGGCAACATCTTTGGACCCAAACCTTTTTATAATTTAGCACCTGTGTCCAACGTACATTCTGAAGTACCACTTTAAAAGAACTATTTTTTAAACAACTTACATTTTTATTAACTACGACTTTCAAATAACTTTTTTTTTTAACCAACATACATTCTTATTAAGTACCACTTTAAAAAAAAAACTTGTTCTTAACCAACTTAAATTTGAATGAAGTACTACTTTAGAATACTAGTTTTTAACCAACTTACATTCTCAAGTATGACTGTAAAATAACAATTTTTAACCAACTTAAACTGCGATGAGGTGGCGACTTGTCCAGGGTGTACCCCGCCTTCCGCCCGAATGCAGCTGAGATAGGCTCCAGCGCCCCCGCGACCCCAAAAGGGACAAGCGGTAGAAAATGGATGGATGGAACCAACTTAAATTCTTAAGAATCACTATAGAAAAACTTATTCTTAACCAACTTACATTCCTTTTAAGTACGACTTTAGAAAAAATAGTTTTTAAATAACTTACATTTTTTTTCATATTTTGATTTATGTATTATTTTGGTTTAATTTTATCATATTTAATTAGTTTCTTAATTTTAATTAGACAAGCATGACAGGATGCTACATTAATCATGAATGGTTCCTTGTCCGAAAAATAAATAAAAAGCCATGCGGTGCAGTGTGGTAAAATATATTTGAATTAATCTAACATTTTTAAATAGAAATGTTGCATATTTTTTATGTATTTTAGATACATTTTCTCATAATTAATTAGTTTTTTACTTTTAATTAGACAAGCATGACAGGATGCTACATCATTCACGAATGGTTCCTTGTCCGAAAAATAAATAAATAAGCCATGCGGTGCAGTGTGGTAAAATATATTTGAATTAATCTAACATTTTTAAATAGAAATGTTGCATATTTTTTTATGTATTATTTTAGATACATTTTCTCATAATTAATTAGTTTTTTAATTTTAATTAGACAAGCATGACAGGATGCTACATCATTCACGAATGGTTCCTTGTCCGAAAAATAAATAAATAAGCCATGCGGTGCAGTGTGGTAAAATATATTTGAATTAATCTAACATTTTTAAATAGAAATGTTGCATATTTTTTTATGTATTATTTTAGATAAATTTTCTCATAATTAATTAGTTTTTTAATTTTAATTAAACAAGCATGACAGGATGCTACATCATTCACGAATGGTTCCTTGTCCTAAAAATAAATAAAAAGCCTTGCGGTGCAGTGTGGTAAAATATATTTGAAGTAATCTAACATTTTTAAATAGAAATGTTGCATATTTTTTATGTATTATTTTAGATACATTTTCTCATAATTAATTAGTTTTTAAAATTTTAATTAGACAAGCATGACAGGATGCTACATCATTCACGAATGGTTCCTTGTCCGAAAAATAAATAAAAAGCCATGCGGTGCAGTGTGGTAAAATATATTTGAATTAATCCAACATTTTTAAATAGAAATGTTGCATATTTTTTTATGTATTATTTTAGATACATTTTCTCATAATTAATTCGTTTTTTAATTTTAATTAGACAAGCATGACAGGATGCTACATCATTCACGAATGGTTCCTTGTCCGAAAAATAAATAAAAAGCCTTGCGGTGCAGTGTGGTAAAATATATTTGAATTAATCTAACATTTTTAAATATAAATGTTGCATATTTTTTATGTATTATTTTAGATACATTTTCTCATAATTAATTAGTTTTTAAAATTTTAATTAGACAAGCATGACAGGATGCTACATCATTCACGAATGGTTCCTTGTCCGAAAAATAAATAAAAAGCCATGCGGTGCAGTGTGGTAAAATATATTTGAATTAATCTAACATTTTTAAATAGAAATGTTGCATATTTTTAATGTATTATTTTAGATACATTTTCTCATAATTAATTAGTTTTTTAATTTTAATTAGACAAGCATGACAGGATGCTACATCATTCACGAATGGTTCCTTGTCCGAAAAATAAATAAAAAGCAATGCGGTGCAGTGTGGTAAATTATATTTGAATTAATCTAACATTTTTAAATAGAAATGTTGCATATTTTTTATGTATTATTTTAGATACATTTTCTCATAATTAATTAGTTTTTTAATTTTAATTAAACAAGCATGACAGGATGCTACATCATTCACGAATGGTTCCTTGTCCGAAAAATAAATAAAAAGCCTTGCGGTGCAGTGTGGTAAAATATATTTGAATTAATCTAACATTTTTAAATAGAAATGTTGCATATTTTTTATGTATTATTTTAGATACATTTTCTCATAATTAATTAGTTTTTAAAATTTTAATTAGACAAGCATGACAGGATGCTACATCATTCACGAATGGTTCCTTGTCCGAAAAATAAATAAAAAGCCATGCGGTGCAGTGTGGTAAAATATATTTGAATTAATCTAACATTTTTAAATAGAAATGTTGCATATTTTTTATGTATTATTTTAGATACATTTTCTCATAATTAATTAGTTTTTAAAATTTTAATTAGACAAGCATGACAGGATGCTACATCATTCACGAATGGTTCCTTGTCCGAAAAATAAATAAAAAGCCATGCGGTGCAGTGTGGTAAAATATATTTGAATTAATCTAACATTTTTAAATAGAAATGTTGCATATTTTTTATGTATTATTTTAGATACATTTTCTCATAATTAATTAGTTTTTAAAATTTTAATTAGACAAGCATGACAGGATGCTACATCATTCACGAATGGTTCCTTGTCCGAAAAATAAATAAATAAGCCAAGCGGTGCAGTGTGGTAAAATATATTTGAATTAATCTAACATTTTTAAATAGAAATGTTGCATATTTTTTATGTATTATTTTAGATACATTTTCTCATAATTAATTAGTTTTTAAAATTTTAATTAGACAAGCATGACAGGATGCTACATTAATCATGAATGGTGCCTTGTCCTAAAATGAAATAAAAAGCTGTGCGGTCTAATGTGGTAAAATACATTTAAATTAATTTAATGTTTTTATTAGATTTTTGCATATTTGGATTTATGTACTATTTTAGTTTAATTTTCTCATATTTAATTAGTTTCTTAATTTTAATTAGACAAGCATGACAGGATGCTACATCATTCACGAATGGTTCCTTGTCCTAAAAATAAGTAAAAAGCTGTGCGGTCGAATGTGGTAAAATATATTTAAATTAATTTAATGTTTATAAAAAAAATAAAAAGTTTGCATATTTTTATTTTATGTATTATTTTAGTTTAGTTTTTCTCATATTTAATTAGTTTCTTAATTTTAATTAGACAAGCATGCCAGGATGCTACACCATTCACGAAGGGTTCCTTGTCCTAAAAAGAAATAAAAAGCCTTATTATAAAATATATTTGAATTAATATAACATTTTTAAATTTCATTTTTGCATATTTTTCATGTATTATTTTAGTTTAATTTTCTCATATTTAATTAGTTTCTTAATTTTAATTAGACAAGCATGACAGGATGCTGCATTAATCACGAATGGTTCCTTGTCCGAAAATGAAATAAAAAGCTGTGCGGTCCAATGTGGTAAAATACATTTAAATTCATTTAATGTTTTTATTAGATTTTTGCACATTTTTATTTATGTACTATTTTAGTTACATTTTCTCATATTTGATTACTTTCTTAATTTTAATTAGACAAGCATGACAGGATGCAACATCATTCACGAATGGTTCCTTGTCCTAAAAAGAAATAAAAAGCTTTGCGGTCGAATGTGGTAAAATACATTTAAATTAATTTAATGTTTAAAAAAATAAATAATAATTATAATTTTTATATATTTTTATTTATGTATTATTATTAGTTACATTTTCTCATATTTGATTAGTTTCTTAATTTTAATTAGTCAAACATGAATGGTCGAATGTGGTAAAATACATTTAAATTCATTTAATGTTTTAAAAAAACTGAATTTTTTGGCATATTTATATTTATGTATTATTTTAGTAAAATTTACTCACATTTAATTAATTTCTTAATTTTAATTAGACAAGCATGACAGGATGCTACATCATTCACGAATGGTTCCTTGTCCTAAAAAGAAGTAAAAAGCTGTGCGGTCGAATGTGGTTAAATATATTTAAATTAATTTAATGTTTATAAAAAAATAAAAAGTTGGCATATTTTTATTTTATGTATTATTTTAGTTTAATTTTTCTCATATTTAATTAGTTTCTTAATTTTAATTAGACAAGCATGACAGGATGCTGCATTAATCACGAATGGTTCCTTGTCCGAAAATGAAATAAAAAGCTGTGCGGTCCAATGTGGTAAAATACATTTAAATTCATTTAATGTTTTTATTAGATTTTTGCACATTTTTATTTATGTACTATTTTAGTTACATTTTCTCATATTTGATTACTTTCTTGATTTTAATTAGACAAGCATGACAGGATGCAACATCATTCACGAATGGTTCCTTGTCCTAAAAAGAAATAAAAAGCTTTGCGGTCGAATGTGGTAAAATGCATTTAAATTAATTTAATGTTTAAAAAAATAAATAATAATTATAATTTTTGTATATTTTTATTTATGTATTATTATTAGTTACATTTTCTCATATTTGATTAGTTTCTTAATTTTAATTAGTCAAACATGAATGGTCGAATGTGGTAAATACATTTAAATTCATTTAATGTTTTAAAAAAACTGAATTTTTTGGCATATTTATATTTATGTATTATTTTAGTAAAATTTACTCTCATTTAATTAATTTCTTAATTTTAATTAGACAAGCATGACAGGATGCTACACCATTCACGAAGGGTTTCTTGTCCTAAAAATAAAAAAAAAGCCTTGTGGTCCAGTATGGTAAAATATATTTGAATACATATTTTTTTTTATTATTTAATTTTTGCATATTTTGAATGTATTATTTTAATATAATTTTGTCATATTTAATTAGTTTCTTAAATTTAATTAGACAATCATGACATTATGCTACACCTTTCATGAAGGGTTCATTGTCCTAAAAAAATAAGAAAAAAAACATACTGTAAAATGTAGTTAAAAAAAGAAAATTATTTAATTTATCTAACGATTTCAATTTAAAATTATTTTTTGATGTCAGTCAAATCATTCAAATCACCTGATTTCTGAACCACTAGGGGGCAGACTTGAACTCCATCACAGCCTTGTGAAGCAAGGAAGATGCAACACACCTTTTGCTGGTCAATTATTTTAGGATTATTTTCATCCAGAATTGTTTATTTTTGGTTACAGTCATGCAAAATAAAAACCAAATAACTATCACACACAAATAGGACAGAAGAGAACAGCGGTAGAGGATGCAGTGTTTATAGGTCACGCTGAAAGAACAAAATCAATCAATAAAACGACGCGCCCGCTTTCTATTCATGGGGAGTGTAAACGTGGACGGCTGTTAAAAGTAGCCACGCGTGTTATCATATTTGCTATAAAACATAAAAGCCATTTCCCACGCGCATAGGTCTGCACGCACCATCGAGGAGGAGGAGGAGGAGGCAGGCTTTTTGTCAGTGTTGCCTAGCAACCGCAGCAGCCACACATAGCCACAAATCCCCGTGGAGGCGAGCTGATGTGGAATTAGGCGATCTTTTGGAGAAGATGTGAGTTTTAACACGCAAAGGGGAAGTGATATCTCGGTGGGCTTTGAATGTCTGGCAACATGCACACTGTGGGTTAATACATCAACACACTCCACTTCTATATGCTGCCATGCATTATTTACAACTATATATATATATATATATATATATATATATATATATATATATATATATATATATATATATATATATATATATATATATATATACTGTATGTACAAGGACTAGACTAAAAGGTGCAGTGTACATTTGACAAAATAAAGTGTGTGTGTGTGTGTGTGTGTGTGTGTGTGTGTGTGTGTGTGTGTGTGTGTGTGTGTGTGTGTGTGTGTGTGTGTGTGTGTGTGTGTGTGTGTGTGTGTGTGTGTGTGTGTGTGTGTGTGTGTGTGTGTGTGTGTGTGTGTGTGTGTGTGTGTGTAACGCTGCAGTTCTCTCAGGCGACTGCAGTGGTGCTGCTGCTGCACTCATGCTCTCCTCAGCGTGCTTTGCATGCCAAACTGCAGGGAGGATGAGAAGGTCCAGTACTGTATGTAGTACAATGTACACACACTGTGCTGTGCTGTAGTACAATGTACTACATACAGTACTGTGCTGTACTCCAATACTGTGCACTCTGCTGTGTACTCACACTTTGCATTGTGCAGAAAAGACACTGTATGAGATAGTAGTGAGGTGATGAGAGCATGGGGGACAT
The DNA here is from genome assembly GCF_033978785.1 of Entelurus aequoreus. Taxonomy (NCBI): domain Eukaryota; kingdom Metazoa; phylum Chordata; class Actinopteri; order Syngnathiformes; family Syngnathidae; genus Entelurus; species Entelurus aequoreus. Next base: position 19,328,840 of record NC_084758.1, read on the forward strand.
ACTTATGTGAGGTGATGAAGACATGAGGGACATATTTCTGTGAGGTGATGAGGACATGAGGGACATATTTCTGTGAGGTGATGAGGACATGGGGACATATTTATGTGAGGTGATGAGGACATGAGGGACATATTTCTGTGAGGTGATGAGGACATGAGGGACATGTTTCTGTGAGGTGATGAGGGCATGAGGGACATGTTTCTGTGAGGTGATGAGGACATGAGGGACATTTCTGTCAAGTGATGAGGACATGAGGGACATATTTCTGTGAGGTGATGAGGACATGAGGGACATATTTCTGTGAGGTGATGAGGGCATGAGGGACATGTTTCTGTGAGGTGATGAGGGCATGAGGGACATGTTTCTGTGAGGTGATGAGGACATTAGGGACATTTCTGTCAAGTGATGAGGACATGAGGGACATATTTCTGTGAGATGATGAGGACATGGGGGACATGTTTCTGTGAGGACATGAGGGACATATTTCTGTGAGGTGATGAGGACATGAGGGACATATTTCTGTGAGGTGATGAGGACATGGGGACATATTTATGTGAGGTGATGAGGACATGAGGGACATATTTCTGTGAGGTGATGAGGACATGAGGGACATATTTCTGTGAGGTGATGAGGACATGAGGGACATATTTCTGTCAGATGATGAGGACATGGGGGTCATGTTTATGTGAGGACATGAGGGACATATTTCTGTGAGGTGATGAGGACATGAGGGACATATTTCTGTGAGGTGATGAGGACATGAGGGACATATTTCTGTGAGGTGATGAGGGCATGAGGGACATGTTTCTGTGAGGTGATGAGGGCATGAGGGACATTTCTGTCAAGTGATGAGGACATGAGGGACATATTTCTGTGAGATGATGAGGACATGGGGGACATGTTTCTGTGAGGACATGAGGGACATATTTCTGTGAGGTGATGAGGACATGAGGGACATATTTCTGTTAGGTGATGAGGACATGAGGGACATGTTTCTGTGAGGTGATGAGGGCATGAGGGACATATTTCTGTGAGGTGATGAGGTGATGAGGGCATGAGGGACATATTTCTGTGAGGTGATGAGGACATTAGGGACATATTTCTGTGAGATGATGAGGACATGGGGGACATGTTTCTGTGAGGACATGAGGGACATATTTCTGTGAGGTGATGAGGACATGAGGGACATATTTCTGTTAGGTGATGAGGACATGAGGGACATATTTCTGTGAGGTGATGAGGACATTAGGGACATTTCTGTCAAGTGATGAGGACATGAGGGACATATTTCTGTGAGATGATGAGGACATGGGGGACATGTTTCTGTGAGGACATGAGGGACATATTTCTGTGAGGTGATGAGGACATGAGGGACATATTTTTGTGAGGTGATGAGGACATGAGGGACATATTTCTGTGAGGTGATGAGGACATGAGGGACATATTTCTGTTAGGTGATGAGGACATGAGGGACATGTTTCTGTGAGGTGATGAGGGCATGAGGGACATATTTCTGTGAGGTGATGAGGTGATGAGGGCATGAGGGACATATTTCTGTGAGGTGATGAGGACATTAGGGACATATTTCTGTGAGATGATGAGGACATGGGGGACATGTTTCTGTGAGGACATGAGGGACATATTTCTGTGAGGTGATGAGGACATGAGGGACATATTTCTGTTAGGTGATGAGGACATGAGGGACATATTTCTGTGAGGTGATGAGGACATTAGGGACATTTCTGTCAAGTGATGAGGACATGAGGGACATATTTCTGTGAGATGATGAGGACATGGGGGACATGTTTCTGTGAGGACACGAGGGACATATTTCTGTGAGGTGATGAGGACATGAGGGACATATTTTTGTGAGGTGATGAGGACATGAGGGACATGTTTCTGTGAGGTGATGAGGACATGAGGGACATTTATGTGAGGACATGAGGGACATATTTATGGTAGGTGATGAGGACATTAGGGACATTTCTGTCAAGTGATGAGGACATGAGGGACATATTTCTGTGAAGTGATGAGGACATGAGGGAAATGTTTCTGTGAGGTGATGAGGACATGTGGGACCTATTTATGTAAGGTATTAGAGCATGCGAGACATATTTCTGTGAGGTGATGAGGACATTAGGGACATTTATGTGAGGTGATGAGGACATGAGGGACATATTTCTGTGAGGTGATGAGGACATGAGGGACATTTCTGTCAAGTGATGAGGACATGAGGGACATATTTCTGTGAGATAATGAGGACATGGGGGACATATTTCTGTGAGGTGATGAGGACATGAGAGACATATTTTTGTGAAGACATGGGGGACCTATTTCTGTGAGGTGATGAGGACATGAGGGACATTTCTGTCAAGTGATGAGGACATGAGGGACATATTTCTGTGAGGTGATGAGGACATGAGAGACATATTTCTGTGAGGTGATGAGGACATTAGGGACATTTATGTGAGGTGATGAGGACATGGGGGACATATTTCTGTCAGGTGATGAAGACATGAGGGACATTTATGTGAGGTGATGACGACATGAGGGACATATTTCTGTGAGGTGATGAGGACATGAGGGACATATTTCTGTGAGGTGATGAGGACATGAGGGACATTTCTGTCAAGTGATGAGGACATGAGGGACATATTTCTGTGAGATAATGAGGACATGGGGGACATATTTCTGTGAGGTGATGAGGACATGAGGGGCATGTTTCTGTGAGGTGATGAGGACATGAAGGACATATTTCTGTGAGGTGATGAGGACATGAGGGACATTTATGTGAGGACATGAGGGACATATTTCTGTAAGGTGATGAGAACATTAGGGACATTTCTGTCAAGTGATGAGGACATGAGGGACATATTTCTGTGAGATGATGAGGACATGAGGGACATGTTTCTGTGAGGTGATGAGGACTTCAGAGACATATTTTTGTGAAGACATGGGGTACCTATTTCTGTGAGGTGATGAGGACATGAGGGACATATTTATGTAAGGTATTAGGGCATGCGAGACATATTTCTGTGAGGTGATGAGGACATGGTGGACATATTTCTGTCAGGTGATGAGGACATGAGGGACATTTATGTGAGGTGATGAGGACATGAGGGACATATGTCTCTGGGGTGATGAGGACACGAGAGGTATATTTCTGTCAGGGGATGAGGACATGAGGGACATATTTATCTGAGGTGATTAGGGCATGAGGGACATACTTATGTGAGGTGATGAGAACATGAGAGACATATTTATGTGAGGTGATGAGGACATGAGGGACATATTTATGTGAGGTGATGAGGACATGAGGGACACATGTCTCAAAGGTGATGAGGACAGGAGAGATATATTTCTGTCAGGGGATGGGGACATGAGGGACATATTTATAGGAGGTGATTAGGGCATGAGGGACATACTTATGTGAGGTGATGAGGACATGAGAGAGATATTTCTGTGAGGTGATGAGGACATGAGGGACATATTTCTGTGAGGTGATGAGGACATGAGGGACATATTTTGTCAGGCGATGAGAACATGAGGGACATATTTATGTGAGGTGATGAGGAGATCAGGGACATATCTCTGTAAGATGATGAGGACATGAGAGACATATTTATGTGAGGTGGTGAGAACATGAGAGACATATTTATGTGAGGTGGTGAGGACATGAGGGACATATTTTTGTGAGGACATGAGGGACATATTTCTGTGAGGTGATGAGGACATGAAGGACATATTTATGTGAGGTGGTGAGAACATGAGAGACATATTTCTGTGAGGTGATAAGGACATGAAGGACATATTTATGTGAGGTGGTGAGGACATGAGGGACATACTTTTGTGAGGACATGAGGGACATATTTCTGTGAGGTGATGAGGACATGAAGGACATATTTATGTGAGGTGGTGAGAACATGAGAGACATTTATGTGAGGTGGTGAGGACATGAGGGACATATTTTTGTGAGGACATGAGTGACATATTTCTGTGAGGTGATGGACATGAGTGACATATTTCTGTGAGGTGATTAGGGCATGAGGGAAATATTTTTGTGAGGTGATGAGGACATGAGGGACATTTTTCTGTTAGGTGATGAGGACATGAGGGACATATTACTGTGAGGTGATGAGGACATGAGGGACATATGTGAGGTGATGAGGACATGAGGGACATATTTCTGTTAGGTGATGAGGACATGAGGGACATATGTGAGGTGATGAGGACATGAGGGACATATTTCTGTTAGGTGATGAGGACATGAGGGACATATGTGAGGTGATGAGGACATGAGGGACATATTTCTGTTAGGTGATGAGGACATGAGGGACATATTTCTGTGAGGTGATGAGGACATGAGGGACATATTTCTGTTAGGTGATGAGGACATGAGGGACATATGTGAGGTGATGAGGACATGAGGGACATATTTCTGTTAGGTGATGAGGACATGAGGGACATATGTGAGGTGATGAGGGCATGAGGGACATATTTCAGTTAGGTGATGAGGACATTAGGGACATGTATGTGAGGTGATGAGGGACATATTTCTGTGAGGTGATGAGGACATGAGGGACATATTTCTGTTAGGTGATGAGGACATGAGGGACATATGTGAGGTGATGAGGACATGAGGGACATATTTCTGTTAGGTGATGAGGACATGAGGGACATATGTGAGGTGATTAGGGCATGAGGGACACATCGCTGTGAAGTGATGAGGACATGAGGGACATGTTTATGTGCGGACATGAGAATGATAGTTGTGTGTTGTGATTATTACAATGGCTTGTAATTTTGTGATGAGAACATGAGCAGAATGGTTTTGTCGGGTGATGATTAAAGATTAAGATTAAAGTACCAATGATTGTCACACACCTATAGGTGTGTCCTCTGCATTAGAACATGAGAGGAGCTTCATGGAGGTGATGAGGATGTCTGCCAGGATACTGCGTGCTCTCCACGTTGTTGCGTTTCTCTTGTTTCTTGCATTGGACAAGGAGAACACAGACTACTCTAAAATCAAGTGTGTTTGAGAGAGAAGTAGTCCTGCACGTTGAAAAAGTAGTTTTTCTTATGTGAATGAGAACAATGCTAGTTTTTTAATACATGAGAGTAAAAGTGATGTCATGACACACACACACACACACACACACACACACACACACACACACACACACACACACACACACACACACACACACACACACACACACACACACACACACACACACACACACACACACACACACACACACACACACACACACACACACACACACACACACACATTCTTGTGTTTATTACCTTCTTGAGACCTCCGAAAAATGCCTACCTCTTTAGGACCAGCCTTTCTAGATATAAGAAGATGTGTATTTACAACATTAATAATATATACATACTATGCAAATATAAAATAAGGTTGTTGTGAAAAATGAGTTAGAATTTCACAAGAAAAAGGTCACAATTTCACAAGAAAAACTTAGAATTTTGGCAGTATTATAATAAAAGTCGTAATTTTACTCAACACAAGTCAAAATTTTAGAAGAAAAACTGAACATTTGTGCAACGTTATGATAAAAGTTGGAAGTTTGCTCAATAACAGTCGCAATTTTACTAGAAAAATCTAAACATTTTGACAATTTTATGAATAGAGTCGTGATTTTACTCGACAAAAATCAACATTTTATAAGTAAACTAACATTTTGGCAATGTTATAATAATAATCGGAATTTTACTTGGCAAAATTATGACAAAAGTCTTCATTTTAGTCAAAAAATGTCACTATTTTACAAGAACGACAAAAAAATTGGCAATGTTGCGATAAAAGTCAGAATTTTATATGACAAATTTCACAATTTTGCATTAAAAAAGTAATAATTTTACATAGAAAAGTCATAATTGTACGAGAAAATATTGCAATATTACAGAAACAGAAACAGTATGAGAAGTTGTTCCCAATTTTATAAGAAAGAAGTCGACACATTGTGAGAAAAAGACTGCTTTTTGTTCATTTATTTTTTGTCAAATTTTTTTTTTGTAATTGGTTTTTAATCTTCATTATTTACTTGAGGTTCTTACAGTATGTCTCTATATAAAAACATTTTTTAATTTTTTAAAATTAATTTTGGCCATAGAGGGCGCATTTCAATTTCTTACACACACTTGTTATTACATATGTTGGCCAGAGGGGGACCACTTTAAATTTTTACACACACTTGTTATTTCATATGTTGGCCAGCGGGGGAGCACTTTTAAAAACCGACACAGTCAATTTTAAAAATCCCTCCTTTTTGGGACCACCCTAATTTAGATATATGTCACCACCAGGGGTGCAAATGAGACATTCTCTATTAGATGCAACGGTTTTCCGTATTGGGACCATGATTTATGTCCTAACTTGTTCACACCTCCTCATATGGAAGCTACTTTTCCTTGTCGATGTCTCACACACACACACACACACACACACACACACACACACACACACACACACACACACACACACACACACACACACACACACACACACACACACACACACACACACACACACACACACACACACACACACGTCTTGCCTACTTTGTGTGGACCCACGTTTGGTCAGTAGGTTGTGAGGGCCCCCCTTTCCACTATAGCTAGAATGATGAAAAATATATATCTAGCACTAGATTGGAGTAAAGAGTTGCAACCTCACTTCAGAATGCAAAACACACAAAGTAAAAACAATATTTTACTTTTGTAGTTGTGAGGACCGACCGCTGTTGGTAGGTAGATTTGACCATACACACACATAGTAGTAAGTTCTGTGAGTTGGCCATTTTTAATGACAGCAAAGTACTCAATGAAGGTAACGCATTTAAATTGAAAATAAATCATATCTTGCTCATTTCTCAACCTATTTTCATTCAGTTTACATTATTGTATACATGTACAAAACATGTACTACATATACAAATGTATGTACATAATAAGTAGAAAATGAAACATACACAAAATGTATACATAAATACATAGAGTACAGTATACACACACACACACACAAACACACACAGATTCTTGTATTTGTTACCTACTTGAGACATCCGAAAAAAGCCTACCTCTTTAGGACCACCCTTTCTAGATATATAAAGATGTGTATTTACAACATTAATACTATATACATACTATGCAAAAAATTTTTTGGTTTGTAATTGTTTTTTAATCTTCATTATTTACTTCAAGTTATTACAGTATGTCTCTGTATACATATATAAACATATTTTTTTAATTGATTTTGGCCAAAGGTGGTGCATTTCAATTTCTTACACACACTTGTTATTTCATATGTTGACCAGAGGGGGAGCACTTTTAAAAGCGACACACAGTCAATTTGAAAAATCCCTCCTTTTTGGGACCACCCTCCTTTTGATAGATTTCACCACCAGGGGTGCAAATGAGACATTTTCTATTAGATGCAATGGTTTTCCGTATTAGGACACACACAAATATGATACAAATACATAATGAATAGAATACAACAATAAAAAGTAGGCCTACCATACCAGTCACATTTATACTGCATTGTGTTTGTATTTCGGGAAATCATGCAGTTTCACATTAATAACATGTATTATTTAAGTCAGTTACTATATACTATTTCATAAAGTTAACCAAATGTAATAAATTAACTGCAAACGTCTGGCATCGACTCTACTAATTTGTGCCTTCCTTTATATCATGTGGCCGACACAACAGCAACTTCCGAGGGGTCCCTCAGGACCGAAGAACGTTTTAATAAACATTTCCTAAATATTGTCAAAAACCAGCGCGTCAAAAAGAAAGAAAATAAACTATACAAATCTTATCCTGACTTATTGGTGGATTGAAAAACTACCAGGCGATATTCTTCCGGTCCGACCAACCGCGTCCACCCCCATTGCGGCTCCGAGTGGTACGGTCCGGAAAGCAATCACACAGCTGCCCCCTCCGCCTCGTTTTACGGCAGGTCCACTCTGGTCGCAGCGCGGCGGCAACACCGAGCAGATCCGGCGTGTGACCACCGGGATGCCGCTTGGTCCGTGAACGCCTCTCCCTCCCCGGACACCGCGACACCAAGGCTTACCCGCCCGCCTTCCCACGCCCACATTAGCAACGAACAAACTGCGTGGAAGGATTTTCAGGCCCAGCTTCTTCTTTTTTTTTAATTTTTTTTAATTCAAGCTGCGGTGAGAAGAAGCGGCTCGACTCAGCAGCCGCGGCCGCTTGACAGGTGCCGTCGCCCGGCGAAGTGCGTGGAGATGCCGCCCGTCCAGAGAACCATGTCGGATCTTCGAACTCGCTCAGACGGTACGTGGATTTCCCTTTGAACTCTGCGTCGTGACTTGTGGTGAAACACGGTGCTTATTTCCTGGCGAGTGGGAAGTCACCCGAGATAATATTGTTTGATTTTGATCTTGCATTTCTCATTACACCTGTCTCATTTAACGTGACTTATGGCTGCACACAGACCGGAAGGGGCCGTCGTTACTATAAAAACACGCATCGACGTCTCCCTGTCTATGAGAGTGTGTGAGACGATGCCTCTTGGAGTGGAACTAATGTGCCATGCAGCTGACCTGCTTCTGGCCCATGCAGGCGGGGGATGCCCAACACTGGCTGTCCTGTCCACATCACCACCTCATGCCTGGCGCTGTCTCATGCACAACTAGTTTGGTGATAGGGTGAGCCTCTGAGGGCATGAGAGCAAAGACCCATCCAATCCTTTTTAAAAAAAATACAATTGTTGTGATGAGGACATGAGGGACATATTTTTGTGAGGTGATGACAACATGAGACATGTTACTGTGAGGTGATGAGGACATGAGGGACATATTTATGTGAGGTGATGAGGACGTGAGAGACATATTTCTGTGAGATAAGGACATGAGCGACATTTCTGCGAGATGAGGACATGAGGGACATATTTCCGTGAGGTGATGAGGACATGAGGGACATATTTCTGTGAGGTGATGAGGATATGAGGGACATTTATGTGAGGTGATGAGGACATGAGAGACATATTTCTGTGAGATGATGAGGACATGAGACATATTTCCATGAGGTGATGAGGACATGAGGGACACTTATGTGAGGTGATGTGGCCATGAGGGACATATTTATGTGAGGTGATGAGGACATGGATATATTTCTGTGAGCTGATGAGGACATGAGGGACCTATTTCTGTGAGGTGATGAGGACATGAGACATATTTCCATGAGGTGATGAGGACATGAGGGACACTTATGTGAGGTGATGTGGACATGAGGGACACATTTATGTGAGGTGATGAGGACATCGATATATTTCTGTGAGCTGATGAGGACATGAGGGACCTATTTCTGTGAGGTGATGAGGACATGAGAGACATATTTCTGTGAGGTGATGAGGACATGTGAGACATATTTCAATGAGGTGATGAGGACATGAGGGACATTTATGTGAGGTGATGAGGACATGAGTGACATATTTATGTGAGATGATGAGAAAATGAGGGACATATTTCTGTGAGGTGATGAGGACATGAGACATATTTATGTGAGGTGATGAGGACATGGACATATTTCTGTGAGCTGATGAGGACATGAGGGACCTATTTCTGTGAGGCGATGAGGACATGTGAGACATATTTCAATGAGGTGATGAGGACATGAGGGACATTTATGTGAGGTGATGAGGACATGAGTGACATATTTATGTGAGATGATGAGAAAATGTGGGACATATTTCTGTGAGGTGATGAGGACATGAGAGACATATTTCTGTGAGGTGATGAGGACATGTGAGACATATTTCTGTGAGGTGATGAGGACATGTGAGACATATTTCAATGAGGTGATGAGGACATGAGGGACATTTATGTGAGGTGATGAGGACATGAGTGACATATTTATGTGATATGATGAGAAAATGAGGGACATATTTATGTGAGGTGATGAGGACATGAGAGACATATTTCTGTGAGATGATGAGGACATTAGCGACATATTTCCGTGAAGTGATGAGGCCATGAGGGACATATTTATGTGAGGTGATGAGGACATGCGAGACATATTTATGTGAGGTGATGAGGACATGGGCGACATTTCTGTGAGGTGATGAGGACATGAGCGACATTTCGGTGAGATGAGGACATTAACGACATATTTCTGTGAAGTGATGAGGCCATGAGGGACATATTTCTGTGAGGTGATGAATGCATGAGAGACATATTTCTGTGAGGTGATGAGGACATCAGGGACATTTATGTGAGGTGATGAGGACATGAGTGACATATTTATGTGAGATGATGAGAAAATGAGGGACATATTTCTGTGAGGTGATGAGGACATGAGAGACATATATCTGTGAGGTGATGAGGACATGTGAGACATATTTCTGTGAGGTGATGAGGACATGTGAGACATATTTCAATGAGGTGATGAGGACATGAGGGACATTTATGTGAGGTGATGAGGACATGAGTGACATATTTATGTGAGATGATGAGAAAATGAGGGACATATTTATGTGAGGTGATGAGGACATGAGAGACATATTTCTGTGAGATGATGAGGACATTAGCGACATATTTCCGTGAAGTGATGAGGCCATGAGGGACATATTTATGTGAGGTGATGAGGACATGAGAGACATATTTCTGTGAGGTGATGAGGATATGGGAGACCTATTTCTGTGAGGTGATGAGAACATGAGGGACACATCTGTGAGCTGATGAGGACATGAGAGACATATTTCTGTGAGGTGATGAAGACATGAGAGACATATTTCTGTGAGGTGATGAAGACATGAGAGACATATTTATGTGAGGTGATGAGGACATGGACATATTTCCGTGAGGTGATGAGGACATGAGGGACATTTCTGTGAGATGAGGACATTAGCGACATATTTCTGTGAGGTGATGAGGACATGAGGGACATATTTCTGTGAAGTGATGAGGACATGAGGGACATATTTATATGAGGTGATGAGGACATGGGAGACATATTTCTATGAGGTGATGAGAACATGAGGAACATATATCTGTGAGGTGATGAGGACATGAGAGACATATTTCTGTGAGATGATGAGGACATTAGCGACATATTTCCGTGAAGTGATGAGGCCATGAGGGACATATTTATGTGAGGTGATGAGGACATGCGAGACATATTTATGTGAGGTGATGAGGACATGGGAGACATTTCTGTGAGGTGATGAGGACATGAGCGACATTTCGGTGAGATGAGGACATTAACGACATATTTCTGTGAAGTGATGAGGCCATGAGGGACATATTTCTGTGAGGTGATGAATGCATGAGAGACATATTTCTGTGAGGTGATGAGGACATCAGGGACATTTATGTGAGGTGATGAGGACATGAGTGACATATTTATGTGAGATGATGAGAAAATGAGGGACATATTTCTGTGAGGTGATGAGGACATGAGAGACATATATCTGTGAGGTGATGAGGACATGTGAGACATATTTCTGTGAGGTGATGAGGACATGTGAGACATATTTCAATGAGGTGATGAGGACATGAGGGACATTTATGTGAGGTGATGAGGACATGAGTGACATATTTATGTGAGATGATGAGAAAATGAGGGACATATTTATGTGAGGTGATGAGGACATGAGAGACATATTTCTGTGAGATGATGAGGACATTAGCGACATATTTCTGTGAAGTGATGAGGCCATGAGGGACATATTTATGTGAGGTGATGAGGACATGAGAGACATATTTCTGTGAGGTGATGAGGATATGGGAGACCTATTTCTGTGAGGTGATGAGAACATGAGGGACACATCTGTGAGCTGATGAGGACATGAGAGACATATTTCTGTGAGGTGATGAAGACATGAGAGACATATTTCTGTGAGGTGATGAAGACATGAGAGACATATTTATGTGAGGTGATGAGGACATGGACATATTTCCGTGAGGTGATGAGGACATGAGGGACATTTCTGTGAGATGAGGACATTAGCGACATATTTCTGTGAGGTGATGAGGACATGAGGGACATATTTCTGTGAAGTGATGAGGACATGAGGGACATATTTATATGAGGTGATGAGGACATGGGAGACATATTTCTATGAGGTGATGAGAACATGAGGAACATATATCTGTGAGGTGATGAGGACATGAGAGACATTTCTGTGAGATGATGAGGACATGAGAGACATATTTCTGGGAGATGAGGACATGAGCGACATTTCTGTGAGATGAGGATATTAGCGACATATTTCCGTGAAGTGATGAGGCCATGAGGGACATATTTCTGTGAGGTGATGACATGAGGGACATATTTCTGTGAGGTGATGAGGACATGAGGGACATATTTCTGTGAGGTGATGAGGACATGAGAGACATATTTCTGTGAGGTGATGAGGACATGAGAGACATTTCTGTGAGGTGATGAGGACATGGGAGACATATTTCTCTGAGGTGATGAGAACATGAGGGACATATTTCTGTGAGATGATGAGAACATGAGGGACATATTTATGTGAGGTGATGAGGACATGAGACATTTCTGTGAGGTGATGAGGACATGAGGGACATATTTCTGTGAGTTGATGACATTAGCGACATATTTCCGTATAGTGATGAGGACATAAGAGACATATTTCTGTGAGGTGATGAGTACATGAGAGACATTTTTATGTGAGGTGATGAGGACATGAGAGACATATTTCTGTGAGGTGACGAGGACAAGGGAGACATATTTTATTGAGGTGATGAGAACATGAGGGACATACATCTGTGAGCTGATGAGGACATGAGAGACATATTTCTGTGAGGTGATGAGGACAGAGACATATTTCCATGAGGTTATGAGGATATGAGGGAAATTTATGGGAGGTGATGAGGACATGAGGGACATATTTATGTGAGGTGATGAGGACACGAGAGACATATTTCTGTGAGGTAATGAGGACATGAGGGACACATTTCTGTGAGGTGATGAGGACATGAGCGACATATTTCTGTGAGATGATGACATTAACGACATATTTCCGTGTAGTGATGAGGCCATGAGAGACATATTTCTGTGAGGTGATGAGGAAATGAGGCACATATTTCTGTGTGGTGATGACATGGACATATTTCCGTGAGGTGAAGAGAACATGAGGGACATATTTCTGTGAAGTGATGAGGACATG
>NC_084758.1:19347034-19367034 GCF_033978785.1 Entelurus aequoreus
TGTGTGTGTGTGTGTGTGTGTGTGTGTGTGTGTGTGTGTGTGTGTGGTTGTGTTTCTCTCTGCTGGTGTGACGGCTGCAGGCGCAGGCAAGTATCCTATTTGTTTTGGCTACAGCGTGCATTGTTGTGTCGAGGCTTAAGAGCGGACGCTTTCGAGGCCATTTGCTATCTCCACATTTATTATGCATGATGTCTTCAACCAATTCAAAGCACTCCAACGTCAAAACACTTAGCTCACGCAGTCAGGACATCCGGCCAAATTATTTTCCACGGCTTGCAAATTCCCACTTTTTGTGTGATTCCACACAAATTCCCTCCTACTACGTCCGCCTTTCTCAACCAACTCATACCACTCTAATGCCCCAACTAGTGTTGTCCCGATACCAATATTTTGGTATTTTTTCGGTACTTTTCTAAATAAAGAGGACCACAAAAAATTGCATTATTGGCTTTATTTTAACAAAAAATCCTAGGGTACTTTAAACATGTTTCTTATTGCAAGTTTGTCCTTAAATAAAATAGTGAACATACTAGACAACTTGTCTTTTAGTAGTAATTAAGCAAACAAAAGCTCCTAATTTAGTCTGCTGACATATGCAGTAACATATTGTGTCATTTATCATTCTATTATTTTTTCAACATTATTAAGGACAAGTGGTAGAAAATGAATGATTAATCTACTGTTAATATCTGCTAGGGCTGCAACAAGTAATCGATTAAATCGATTAAAATTAGAGGTGTCCGATAATATCGGCCTGCCGATATCGGCCGATAAATGTGTTAAAATGTAGTATCGGAAATTATCGGTATCAGTTTTTTTTTTATCGGTATCGTTTTTTATTTTTTTATTTTTTTTATTAAATGAACATAAAAAACACAAGATACACTTACAATTATTGCACCAACCCAAAAAACCTCCCTCCCCCATAAAAAACCTCCCTCCCCCATTCACACTCATTCACAAAAAAGGGTTGTTTCTTTCTGTTATTGATATTCTGGTTCCTACATTATATATCAATATATATCAATACAGTCTGCAAGGGATACAGTCCGTAAGCACACATGATTGTGGGTGCTGCTGGTCCACTAATAGTACTAACCTTAACAGTTAATTTTATTAATTTTCATTTATTACTAGTTTCTATATAACTGTTTTTATATTGTTTTACTTTTTTATTCAAGAAACTTTTTTTAATTTATTTATCTTATTTTATTTTATACATTTTTAAAAAAAGTACCTTATCTTCACCATACCTGGTTGTCCAAATTAGGCATAATAATGTGTTAATTCCACGACTGTATATATCGGTTGATATCGGTTGATATCGGTATCGGTAATTAAAGAGTTGAACAATATCAGATATCGGCAAAAAGCTATTATCGGACATCCCTAATTAAAATCGATTCTAAAAATAGTTGCCGATTAATTTAGTCATCGATTCGTTGGATCTATTCTATGCGCAGGGGCAATTTTTTTATTTATTTATTTTTTATTCTTTTTTTTATAAACCTTTATTTATTAACTGCAACATGTACAAACAGCTGAGAAACAGTAATCAAAATAAGTATGGTGCCAGTATGCTGTTTTTTTTCAATAAAATACTGCAAAGGATAGAAATGTAGTTTGTCTCTTTTATCCGATTATTAATCGATTAATCGAAGTAATAATCGACAGATTAATCGATGATCAAATTAATCGTTAGTTGCAGCCCTAATATCTGCTTACTTTCTCTTTTAACAGGCGGTATAGGACCGAACATGATTCATTCAATGGCCTAGTGGTTAGAGTGTCCGCCCTGAGATCGGTAGGTCGTGAGTTCAAACCCCGGCCGAGTCATACCAAAGACTATAAAAATGGGACCCATTACCTCCCTGCTTGGCACACAGCATCAAGGGTTGGAATTGGGGGTTAAATCACCAAAAATGATTCCCGGGCGCGGCCACTGCTGCTGCCCACTGCTCCCCTCACCTCCCAGGGGGTGGAACAAGGGTGATGGGTCAAATGCAGAGAATAATTTCGCCACACCTAGTGTGTGTGTGACAATCATGGGTACTTTAACTTAATATTGTGTCATTTTCCATTCTATTATTTTGTCAACATTATTAAGGACAAGTGGTAGAAAATGAATTATTAATCTACTTGTTCATTTACTGTTAATATCTGCTTACTTTCTCTTTTAACAGGCGGTATAGTACAGGATATGATTCATTAGTATCACGGTACTATACTAATTTATACCGTACAACCCTGGCCCCGACATTCAGATCAGACATCCAGGCTATCTAAATACCACATTTCAAAATCTGCAGTTCTACCAGAATTACACATTCCCCATCCAGAAATTCCCATAGAAATGAATGAAAATTATCAAGAATTTCACAGCTAATGCCAACCATCAAAACATTCACTCATTCACTTAGGACGGGGGTCAGCAACCCGCGGCTCTTTAGTGCCGCCCTAGTGGCTCCCTGGAGCATTTTAAAAAAAGGATTGAAAATGGGAAAAATACAAACACAACAGTTTGTTTACATGTAAAATCTTCCACTCCTCCTTTGTCTCATTTTGTCCACCAACCGTTTTATGCTGTGCGTGAATGCACAAAGGTGTGCTTTGTTGGTGTTAAAGTACCAATGATAGTCACACACACACTAGGTGTGGTGAAATGTGTCCTCTGCACTGACCCATCCCCTTGTTCACCCCCTGGGAGGTGAGGGGAGCAGTGAGCAGCAGCGGGGGCGGCGCCCGGGAATCATTTTTGGTGATTTAACCCCCAATTCCAACCCTTGATGCTGAGTGCCAAGCAGAGAGGTAATGGGTCCCATTTTTTATAGTCTTTGGTATGACTCGGCCGGGGTTTGAACTCACAACCTACCGATCTCGGGGCGGACTGCAAGCTAATCAATGCTAACATGCTATTTAGGCTAGCTGTATGTACATATTGCATCATTATGCCTCATTTGTAGGTATATTTGAGGTCATTTAATATCCTTTACTTTTATCCTCTTGGTATATAATTTAGGCTCATGATACATTATGCATTTCTGTGCCATGGTGTTCCAGACCACAGCAAACATTACTTAGCTTGCCAAATATTGTAATAAATCTATTAAAAGAAGACAGCCTGCCGTTTCCTTTAACTTGGACACACACATCTATACCTTTGGCCATTAAAAGCCAGTCATTTCCAGGAGTTATCTCACCTTCTGAGTAACCTCTGATTTACTAATGGTTTCTAATGTTGTAAAAATGTGTAGAACAATTATTACATTTCGACAGTCATTTTGATAGTAGGCTATTATAGCTAATATAGACACTTATGTGTTGTCTTCATTATAAGACTTATATACAGGTTTTAATTTTTTGCGGCCCCAGACAGATTTGTTTTTTGAATTTTTGGTCCAATATGGCTCTATTAACATTTTGGGTTGCCGACCCCTGACTTAGGATATTTGAGTTGGGAATATTTCATGGCCGAGACGCTCCACTTATACTGCAGTCCACATTTTTAGCAACTACAATGGCTTTGGTTCTAAAAATAACGACTGCTTCTACTTTTCCTAAGCCATTTCAACGCTACATTCAGGTTGTGTATTTTCCTAAAAAAAATCTAATTTGTACTGGTATTAGACATTTTCCAGCTAAAAAATGGATTCAGCCAAGCTAACAGTTGTTCCACCTTGCAAAAATATCTCCGTTTCCTCTCAAGATTACATTTTCCCATATGGCCTGTCAGCTCAGCTTCGGCTCTTAAGCGTTCACAAACAAAGATATTTGTGCACTAGATAGTCAGAACTGTGTTGGTTCTAGACTAGATGGACCTTTAGCGGTTCAGCTGAATGTTTAGTCATGCAGTTGTTGTCTTGTTTGCAGTGGTGCGTTACATTGAGAGCTGTTTTTACCAAGTTCTAAAAACCTGTTACTACGTCTGTCAGTAGGAATGGCTATCTGTTACATTTGAACCCATACTAGTACCAAATCGGTACAAGAAAAACGGTGCCGGTGCATAAACGACTCTTAAGAAATAGAAAATATGCACATTTTTTTTCAAAACCTTGTTATTCTTGTGGAATTTTGTGTGATTAAGATTGAACAGACTAGTAGTTGACGTACTTCAAAGTCAAAAACTTCAAAGATTATTTACTGTCAATTTTTCCATACATGCAAGACATACGGAAGAATTGAGACATCGTTACTCTCTCTCTAAACTCGGCGAGTGCCGCTAGAAGTTTGTCATTTCAAAAACCAGAAAAGGAAATAGTGACCCACAAAAGAGACGCCATGTTGTCTTTACAAAACAAAAACAACACTAGTGGCAATGGTTAAAGCATCTAATAATGTCTTGAATTCTATTGTTAACTAAATGCGACAGAATTTAAAACGTAAAAATCGATAAATTATATAAATTATGGTATAATTATATATATATATATATATAATTAATGTATATATAATATATATATATATATATATATATATATATATATACATACATATATATATATAAAATATAATATATACTATTATATATACATTAATTATATATATATATATATATATATATATATATATATATATATATATATATATATATATATATATATATATATATATATATATATATATATATATATATAATTATATATATATAATTTAGGGCAGCAACTAACGATTAATTTGATAATCGATTAATCTGTCGATTATTACTTCGATTAATCGATTGATAATCGGATAAAAGAGACAAACTACATTTCTATCCTTTCCAGTATTTTATTGAAAAAAAACCCAGCATACTGGCACCATACTTATTTTGATTATTGTTTCTCAGCTGTTTGTAAATGTTGCAGTTTATAAATAAAGGTTTATTAAAAAAAATAAACTAAAAAATAATTTTTTTAAATTTTTTTTTATTTTTAAAGCCTCTGCGCATGCGCATAGCTTAGATCCAACGAATCGATGACTAAATTAATCGGCAACTATTTTTATAATTGATTTTAATCGATTTAATCGATTAGTTGTTGCAGCCCTAATATAATTATGTAACAAAATTTCGTTCTTATCTGTACTGTAAAGTTCAAATTTGAATGACAATAAAAAGGAAGTCTAAGTCTAATAATACACTATATTGCCAAAAGTATTTGGCCACCCATCCAAATGATCAGAATCAGGTGTCCTAATCACTTGGCCCGGCCGGCCACAGGTGTATAAAATCAAGCACTTAGGCATGGAGACTGTTTCTACAAACATTTGTGAAAGAATGGGCCGCTCTCAGTGATTTCCAGCGTGGAACTGTCATAGGATGCCACCTGTGCAACAAATCCAGTCGTGAAATTTCCTCGCTCCTGAATATTCCAAAGTCAACTGCTGGCTTTATTATAAGAAAATGGCAGAGTTTGGGAACAACAGCAACTCGGCCACGAAGTGGTAGGAGTGTGAAATTTGGTGGAGGAGGAATTATGGTGTGGGGTTGTTTTTCAGGAGTTGGGCTTGGCCCCTTAGTTCCAGTGAAAGGAACTTTGAATGCTCCAGGATACCAAAACATTTTTGGACAATTCCATGCTCCCAACCTTGTGGGAAGAGTTTGGAGCGGGCCCCTTCCTCTTTCAACATGACTGTGCACCAGTGCACAAAGCAAGGTCTATAAAGACATGGATGAACTTGACTGGCCTGCACAGAGTCCTGACCTGAACCCGATAGAACACCTTTGGGATGAATTAGAACGAACACTCAGAGCCAGGCCTTCTCCACCAACATCAGTGTGTGACCTCACCAATGCACTTTTGGAAGAATGGTGGAAAATTCCTATAAACACACTCTGCAACTTTGTGGACAGCCTTCCCAGAAGAGTTGAAGCTGTAATAGCTGCAAAAGGTGGACCGACATCATATTGAACCCTAGGGGTTAGGAATGGGATGGCACTTCAAGTTCATATGTGAGTCAAGGCAGCTGGCCAAATACTTTTGGCAAAATAGTGTATATACATTTTGAAGCTTCACAAACTAAAGGCCAGTAGTAATAGTGCAAACTTTTATTCTGAAGTTCTCTCACAGGATGTTACTGCCACTGCCAGCAAAATACTTCAATTATTTAACTTCAATTATAGCTAATGGGACTGTTCAGTTTGTCTTGGAAGACGTTTCGCCTCTCATCCAAGTCTGCTTCATCAGTTCATGCTCCCAGAATTAGATCAGATCTAGTCTTAGACTTTAATTGGTCATATCTAGTCAGAGATCTGACCAATTTAAGTCGAAGACTTGATGGGTCATGAGTTAAGTAGTTGGTATAATACAGTTGCAAGAAAAAGTATGTGAACCCTATGGCATTACTTGGATTTTTGCATAAATTGGGCATAAAATGCGTTCAGCATCTCAATGGGGTTGAGGTCAGGACTCTGACTGGGCCACTCCAGAAGTGTATTTCTTCTGTTTAAGCCATTCTGTTGTTGTTTTACTTTTACGCTTTGGGCCTTTGTCCCGTTGCATCACCCATCATCGCTTGAGCTTCAGTTGGCAGACAGATGGTCTTAAGTTTTCCTGCAAGAATTAATTTTTCTGTCCATGACAGCAATCCATCCAGGCCCTGAGACAGCAACGCAACCCCAAACTATGATGCCTCTTCCACCATATATATTTCAATAATCATTACTGCTTAACATAAATTCATTTCCATATTTAAATAAGACAAACAGACCAAATTGAATGTTACACAGACCACGTAACTTTCTGCCACTAAACCTGCAAAAAATAGTTCTTGTCAGGTTTCTCTATGTTCACATTTTCACACATTTTAGTAACACTTTTTTCAGCATTTCTTACGTGTTCCTTATATTTTCACGTCAATTTTTAAGACGTTATTGTGATTTTTAAAATTGCGTTTAAATGGGGTGTTTTTCATGGTTGTGTTGACATTTCCTTTCCTTTCTGCCTTGATAGCTGAGGGATTGTAATCCGAGGAATTGAATTAAAAATATGTACATGTATTATATGTACTCCTGGTCAATATTTTCAATAGGTCATAAAACAATAGATAGTTATCGATAATGACTGATGGAAAACACTTATATCGTGATACAATTTTAAGCCTTATCACCCAGCCCTAATTTAATCATTTCATTTAGGTTTAGATTATCCATCCATCCATCCATCCATCCATTTTCCTCCGCTTATCCGAGGTCGGGTTGCGGGGGCAGCAACTGTCATAACGACGTGGACTATGGGGTGTTTGTTTTCCCGAGATGCAAGTAAAGTTGGATTGGATTGGAGGTAAATACATGATTTTATTTTAACACTAACAAAGGGTACAAAACCAAAGGCACGGAGAACAAACTTGACTAAGGAAACAAAAACTAGCACTTGGGCAAAAAACTATGAACATGAAACAAATAAACACTTACTGTGACAAGAATATAGACAAAACTCACTTGGCATGGAACTATGGTAGCATGGGTAACAGAAGTCAGAAGTCAATCAGAGTTAATGTCGCCAGACAGACTGCCTGGTAACTGAAAGCTTAAATAATACCGACATGATTAGTGACAGGTGCGCGAGTGCAAAACGTGAGACAGGGGAAAACTAATGGGTTATCATGGAAACAAAACAAACAAGAGTGCACAAAGAGTCCAAAAACCAAACCGAACATAAACAAAACATGATCACACAGACATGACAGCAACCTAAGCAGAGAAGCCCAGACTTCCCTCTCCCCAGCCACTTCGTCCAGCCCCTCCCGGGGGATCCCGAGGCGTTCCCAGGCTAGCTGTGAGACAGTCTTCCCAACGTGTCCTGGGTCTTCCCCGTGGCCTCCTACCGGTCGGACGTGCCCTAAACACCTCCCTAGGGAGGCGTTCGGGTGGCATCCTGACCAGATGCCCGAACCACCTCATCTGGCTCCTCTCCATGTGGAGGAGCATTGGTTTTACTTTGGCAGAGCTTCTCACCCTATCTCTAAGGAAGAGCTCCGCCACCCGGCGGAGAAAACTCATTTCGGCCGCTTGTACCCGTGATCTTGTCCTTTCGGTCATAACCCAAAGCTCATGACCATAGGTGAGGATAGGAACGCAGATCGACCGGTAAATTGAGAGCTTTACCTACCGGGTCAGCTCCTTCTTATCGAATTGATACCCAAATTTGTGGTATCATCCAAAACTAATGTGAAGCATCCAAACAACAGAAGAATAAGTGATTATTACATTTTAACAGAAGTGTACATAGAACATGTTATAAGATAAAGGTAAGGTAAATGAACAAGTAGATTAATAATACATTTTCTACCACTTGTCCTTAATAATTTTGACAAAATAATAGGTAGATAAATGACACAATATGTTACTGCATATGTCAGCAGACAAATTAGGATCCTTTGTTTGCTTAATTACTAATAAAAAACAAGTTGGCTTGTATGTTTACTATTTTATTTAAGGACAAACTTGCAATAAGAAACATATGTTTAATGTACCCTAAGATTTTTTGTTAAAATAAAGCCAATAATGCAATTTTTTGTGGTGCCCTTTATTTAGAAAAGTGTCAAAGTACCCAAAAAAGTATCTAAATAATATTGGTACCGGCAGGGCCGGCCCGTGGCATAGGCCGTATAGGCAAATGCTAAGGGCGCCGCCCATCAGGGGGCGCCACGCCAGTGCCACAAATGTTGGAGGAAAAAAAAAAAAAAAAGTTGGTACTATTATTTCTAAATACATAAAATAATCCCACGTTAATTAAAATGCAAAGTAAAGCCTATTTAATAGAAATATTATTTGTTACAACATTACGCCCCCCCTCCCCCGGCACGGTGCGCCCCTCCCTTCCCGTATCATGACTCTTTTTGGACGTCGCCACATAAAAAAAATCAACACAAGATGTCAAAACGGCCAAAACTGTCAGGTGCCCAGGGGAGAAAAGAAGAGGAGAAACGAGAAAAAGACAGAGGTAGCAGGTAGGTAACGATAGCCTACATGAAATTATTTGTCTGTTACAGAATGTGATAGTAACCTCACCTGTCTTTTTAGCATTAAGCTAATGTTACATGATTCGGCAATTGCTAATCAATAAATAGCTAGTTCTGTTTTAACGTCGGGTTAATATTGTGGAGGGGGCTAAATTGTTATGGGAAATAATAATGTAACGTTAGGTAATTACAGTACTCCCTGGTGTACAGTAATTTGTAAGTCATTCTAGTTAATGCAATATTAAAAAGCACAAATAGAGAACTCTGTAGGATCCCCTTTTTTTGTAATATAGTTGTTAAAGTCATACTGGTTGGATATCTTGTTTTGTGCAGTGCCTTATTCATATTGTATTTTTAATTTATTTTATGCAACTTGTTGACACGTTATATTTTGTGTTTATGTATGTAAAAAATATTGTATTTCATATATTAATTTTTTATTTTTTGTATTCATTTATTTATCCATATTTTTTTTTATCTTGTTAACTATTCTCATTGTTAATTTGCTTTCTTTAAGTAAAAAAAAAGGTCAAAGACACAGCTATTCGGTTTCTTGTGAGTATATACACTGCCGATGTGGGGGGGCGCCACTTAAAATCTTGCCTAGGGCGCCAGATTGGTTAGGGCCGGGCCTGGGTACCGGTACCAAAATATTGGTATCGGTACAACACTACTAAGTAATCCATTTAGAAATGAATAATACAATCCACAACAAATGGTCATAATTATGGCAGCAATACACAACATAATATCGATGCTCATAGTTCCGGACCGTGGGTTTGTGAATGCAACCTTGTAACCGCCATTGGGCGTGTTGTGGCTACTGTTGGCGTGTTAAGAGCAGTAATAAGTTTAAAACCAACATCAAGAGTCTGCTGTCAGGATGCTACTATACATGCTGTTCCTTGTACAATATCACCCACAAGCACTTGTTGCAGGTTGCTGAGTCTGCATTCATTAAGCTCCGGTTCCTACCACTTACACTGGCACCGGCGACATCATGGAACCGTTGTCAGTGAGAGCTTTCCAGTTCAGTGCAACACGCTTTGAAAAAAGGCCACCTTTTGAGCTGCTAATTACGAGGCAATTTGTCATCCTCCTTCAGCACCACAACAAAGATGTCGGTGTTATCGTTACCGGAGACCTGCACAGTCTACTGGAAGAAAGCTAAATAATTCAGCACTAATATGGGTTGCATAGAAAATTGTGGTAGGAGTGGGGGAGGGAAAAAAAAATGGCACAAACTGTTGACACCAACTGTCAAGAGTGTCCTTTATTTTTTAATCAACGTCGCGCGCAAGGCAGGCCTCCCATCTAGAGCGGGCTTAGCGCCTAATCCGTCAGCCGCCTGTCCATCAGCGCACACTTCAGAGCCTTGCCCACCACGTGCCGCCTCGCCCTTCGTTGCCCCGACACGGCCTGTCTGCACCTTCCGTGTTGTGAGTTCTTGTCAACAGAAGAGACCTGGCAACTGACTCTAGGGACTTTAATGTGTACACACTGGATTGAAATCAGCTTTATTGGCCACACTGCAAAAAGTCAGTGTTGAAAAACAAGAAAAAAAATATATATATTAGGGGTATTTTAGTTGAACTAAGCCAAATTATCTGCCAATAGAACAAGAAAATTTGGCTGGTCAAGACTTTCCAAAAGAAGTCAAATTAAAGCTGCAAGCAGCGATGGACGGGACCGACTTTGACGGCACATACAATCCAAACCGGAGCCGTAATTAAAAGTCTTTCGTCAACTTTAAATCAGAAGGGTTCAATCTCTCTCTTGTGCTAGTTTGAAGCCGACACGACAAACGCGCTCAGAGGAGATAATGTTTAGAAAAAGGTGACCAGTTTTTACAAAACTTTTGTTTTGAAGGGGGAATTTCAAACTTCTTGTTGATTTTTGCTTGGGGTTGTCTATACGAAATGTACGTCTAAGTGAGACCTACATAGAGGTTTTTGTTTCATGTCTCTACGACATTCCTACTGGAAGTTACAGGCAGTTTTGTCTGTTTTCTTCCTAGGAGCAGTTTTGTCTGTGTTTTCTTCCTAGGGGGCGCTAGAGCGCAATTTTGAGTTTTGGGGTTTTTTTTTTTTTTTTTATTAGATCGCAATTTTCGCCAGTCCTGATGTGTGTGTCCAGTTTGGTGAGTTTTGAAGCATGTTAAGGGGGTCAAATTACAGCTCAAAGAGGCAAAAGTGACTGTTTTTACAAAACTTTTATTTTGAAGGGGGAATTGCAAACTTCCTGTTGATTTTTGCTTGGGGTTGTCTATACGAAATGTAGGTCTAAGTGAGACCTACATAGAGGTTTTTGTTTCATGTCTCTACGACATTCCTACTGGAAGTTACAGGCAGTTTTGTCTGTTTTCTTCCTAGGAGCAATTTTGTCTGTGTTTTCTTCCTAGGGGGCGCTAGATCGCAATTTTGAGTTTTGGGGTTGTTTTTTTTTAATTGGTCGCAATTTTCGCCAGTCCTGAAGTGTGTGTCCAGTTTGGTGAGTTTTGAAGCATGTTAAGGCGGTCAAATTATAGCTCAAAGAGGCAAAAGTGACTGTTTTTACAAAACGTTTGTTTTGAAGGGGGAATTGCAAACTTCCTGTTGATTTTTGCTGAAGGATGTCAGTGTATGAAAACTAGGTTTAAGTGAGACCTACACGGAGGTTTTTGTTTCATGTCTCCGACGTTCCTAGTGGGAGTTACAGGCAGTTTTGTCTGTGTTTTCTTCTTAGGGAACGCTAGAGCGCAATTTTGAGTTTTTGGGCTAGGTTTTTTGATTAGATCGCAATTTTCGCCAGTCCTGATGTGTGTGTCAAATATGGTGAGTTTTGAAGCATGTTAAGGGGGTCAAATTACAGCTCAAAGAGGCGGCTGTATAATAATAATAAAACCTTACAAATACAATAGGGTCCTCTGTCCCAAAGGGACATTCGGTCCCTAATTAGCTAACCTCAATGAACCCAGAAATACCTTAAAATAAGTATATTCTCACTAATAACAACTGTACTACTATATGAGTACGTATTTTCTATTGTTTCATTGAAAATAAAACAGCAAAGTCCATTTGGCTGTCAGCTGTTTTAATATGAGACACAATTGTGTCAAAGTCATGATTTTTTTTTTTACATGCTTGAAATAAGAAATGATTACTTTAAAAAAGTAGTTTGAAACTTGTGAGTGTTGATGACACAGCTTTGCAACAGTTGATATTCTAGTTCCAAGCATGTTTTACTCAATATAAGTCATACAATCTCAGCAACAAGCTGTAATATCTTACTGAGATCATTTAGGACCAAAACCCTTAAAACAAGTAAAACACTCTTAACATCAAATCTGATTAGTTAGAAGAATTATCTTATCAGACAGAAAATAAGCAAATATCACCCTTATTTGATATATTTAATCTTACTTATTTAACACGCTCTCTTTGTTCAATGTAAACAGTAAATGTCAACGATGACCTAAAACTATAAAGAACCAACATGTGCGAGGGTAATAAGATAATAGTGCCGTGGTGAGTATTATCGAACAGGCGCACTTAAAATCCTTTTTTCCCCCCCTCAAAACTCAACAATGCGCCTTACAACCCGGTGCGCCTAATGTACGGAATGATTCTGGTTTTGCTTACCGACCTCGAAGCTATTTTATTTGGTACTAGGTGTAAGGATAAGTGACCAGTCGATGGCAGTCAAACATAAGAGATACGTGTAGACTGCACTATGATGGCAATATGACTCAAGTAAACAGCACCAACATTTTATATGTTCCACTGAAAATATAGAACATTACACACGGCGCTCGAAAATTTATCAAAATGTTTTAGTACGACTTTGGTAAGCTATGAAGCCACACCACTTGATGTGCATACGGTATTTCACAGCAACAGGTCTGACACTCTGGGACCGTTTAGTGTTCATTCGAGTGATAACCTGGGGGAAGAAACTGTTCTTATGACGAGTTGTTTAGGGGTCCAGTGATTTGTTGATACACTTTACTTGAGTACCTGAAATACCCAAGTATGAGATCTCACCATATTATTGTGTCACTAAATGTCTTTGTCTTATATGCATATGAGGTGAATATTAAAATAAGCCACGGAAGCAAATATACTTGCGTGTAATCAGTGTCAATAAAACTTAGCTACTTAGTGTAGCAGTCAGATGTTCTTTACCAAATAAACACAGCTGTCATTTAGGCTAAAATGATATTAGAAGGGCAATAAAATATTACACACACTTAGGAGATGCCATTAATCCTTTATATAGATCTCTTAAAGCGCTAGAAAACTCACATTGACAATGAAATCTGCACCAACAGAAAGTAAGGCTGCAACGATTAATCGATTAATTGGATTTAAAAAAGCCTTGATTTATATCCTGTTGCTGCAATTAATTGTTTGAGTGTAACTAATACAAATGAATCAAATCTAGACCACGTGGAGTGCCCGGAACTTTAAATACACAGGATGTGCATGTGAAACTTGCTCATAGTTACATTTTTCAAAATAAAAAAATATAACAAGAACACCACCGGCTAGCTTATGTCACCATTAGTGGTTCAACAGAACATATTTGTTTCAAAACTATATTTTTCAGGATGACTAAGTTTATGTAATAACATTTTTTACCTAAATCAAATGGTTGGTGTTTACAGTTTGTTTACATGTAAAATCGTCCACTCCTTCTTTGTCTCATTTTGTCCACCAAACGTTTTATGCTGTGCGTGAATGCACAAAGGTGCACTTTGTTTGACGTTATTGACTTGTGTGGAGTGCTAATCAGGCATACTTGGTCAGTGCATGACTGCAAGCTAATCAATGCTAACATGCTATTTAGGCTAGCTGTATGTACATATTGCATCATTATGCTTCATTTGTAGGTATATTTGAGCTCATTTAATATCCTTTACTTTTATCGTCTTTGGTATATAATTTAGTTTTAGATATCTGATGACACATTATCTGTATGTAATATTGGCTGCATTTCAGATAGTTGTTTGTGTGCCATGTTGTTCCAGACCACAGCAAACATTACCTAGCTTTCCAGCCTGTTGCTGCAATTAATTGTTTGAGTGTAACTAATAAAAATGTATCAAATTTGAGACCATGTGGAGTGCCCAGAACTTTAAATACACCGGATGTGCATATGGAACTTGCTCACAGTTACATTTTTCAAAATAAAAAAATATAACAAGAACACCCCCCCGGCTAGCTTATGTCACCATTAGTGGTTCAACAGAGCATATTTGTTTCAAAACTCTATATTTTTCACAATGACTAAGTTTATGAAATAACATTTTTTACCAGGCTAAATAAAATGATTGGTGTTTACAGTTTGTTTACATCGTCCACTCCTTCTTTGTCTCATTTTGTCCACCAAAAGTTTTATGCTGTGCGTGAATGCACAAAGGTGCACTTTGTTTGATGTTATTGACTTGTGTGGAGTGCTAATCAGGCATACTTGGTCAGTGCATGACTGCAAGCTAATCAATGCTAACATGCTATTTAGGCTAGCTGTATGTACTTATTGCATCATTATGCTTCATTTGTAGGTATATTTGAGCTCATTTAATATCCTTTTATCCTCTTTGGTATATAATTTAGTTTTAGATGTCTGATGACACATTATCTGTATGTAATATTGGCTGCATTTCAGATGCCATGTTGTTCCAGACCACAGCAAACATTACCTAGCTTTCCAAAGATTGTAATAAATCTATTAAAAGAAGACAGCCTTAACTTGGACACACACATCTATACCTTTGGCCATTAAAAGCCAGTCATTTCCAGGAGTTATCTCACCTTCTGAGTAGCCTCTGATTTACTAATGATTTCTAATGTTGTAAAAATGTGTAGAATAAATATTACATTTCAACATTTCTGTCAACGAAGATTTGCTTTAGCCCGTGACAGATAGTCATTTTGATAGTAGGCTAATATAGACACTTATGTCATGTGTTGCCTTTATTATAAGACTTATATAAGGCTTTTCATTTTTTGCGGCTCCAGATTAATTTTTTTATTTTTGGTCCAATATGGCTCTTTCAACATTTTGGTTTGCCGACCCCTGGTTTAGTCAGTTAGGCCTGTCTACAACGGTCCTTAAGGTTGTCGAAACCTGCTGAGTTAATTGACAGAAGCCTCGCGTGTTAAAGCAACACAAATGGCAGCGACGAGTGTCCTGTTTTAGCGGCGTTAGCTGGCATGCTAATCTGCCAAATCCTCTCCCACAATCGACAGGGACAGGGGGTGATAGGCAGGTAAGCTGACGTGTGAAGATAAAGTCGTCCATTGACCAAATGACTGTTGCCTCTCAGCGTCTACTTACCGACAAAGCACTTTTTGAAAGAAGCCAAGTCGTCACTTTGCATTTGATTTGAACCCAGCAGCTCGTTTGGCGACAGCGCAAATGTCCTCTCTCTGCTGACGGACTTAAGCGTTGATTGTGCTGTCTGCGCGTCTTACGCATGCATGAGCAGCAGAACAACCGCCTGAAGCCTGCACGCGCCACGGCGAGAGCGCCCATGTGGTCGCGTCTCTGTAGGACGGGGGTCAGGTGGAGGTCGGATGGAAAGGTGTCGCGGGCAGCCCACGTAGGGAAAGGAACCCTCAAGCCCTTTGTTGGCCAGGTCAATTGTCAAAATGAGGCCTTTCCAGTCGATAAATGCAGGTGCTGGTGAGTTGGGGTTCTAAAGGATTCGAGCCTGTACCATACAGGTGATATACAGTAAACCGCTGGTGATTGCTGATTGGTCGATTGCGGATTTGTATACACACAAGTGCGTCTGTCTCCAATATTGTCCACACCTGTCTCCATCCAAACACAGCAGTGCGCTCTTAAATGCACGGCGGGAAGCGAGGGAAAATTACATTAAACCAAGCGCTTGGCTCCGTTTACTCCGAGGGGAAATCTCCCGAGCAAAGTCCGTGTCGTTGGTCCGCCATGATTATCAAGCCAAACGACGCTAGCATGCGTCTGACTTTGTGTTGCCTAAAATGCATTAATAAATAAAAATGTTTCTGTAATTAAAAAATTAGACGATATTACTAACCGTCTGGAATTTTATCGCAAATTATCATTATACCGTTTACTGTTACATCCCTCGTCCATTAACAAGTAAAAAGTCAAGGGCGGTCACGGCATGTTCTTGCAAATGTTGGTCAATTTTTTAGGGCTTAAGGCAAATGACGAGGGCGGTCGCGGCTTTTGCCGCAGTTGCCGTGGTTAAATTTGAGCCATGTTTTAACCAAAAAATCTTAGGCTTAGGTCAGGCTGTTTTGAAAAAGAAGTACTAACCAAATAAACAATACATTTACATACAATATATTTTTTGTTCTGCTAAAATAAATAAACTAAATGAATAATAAATATGTTTCTTAAAGGCCTACTGAAAGCCACTACTACCGACCACGCAGTCTGATAGTTTATATATCAATGATGAAATCTTAACATTGCAACACATGCCAATACGGCCGGGTTAAATTATAAAGTGCAATTTTAAATTTCCCGCTAAACTTCCGGTTGAAAACGTCTATGTATGATGACGTATGCGCGTGACGTCAATCATTGAAACGGAAGTATTCGGACACATTGTATCCAATACAAAAAGCTCTGTTTTCATCGCAAAATTCCACAGTATTCTGGACATCTGTGTTGGTGAATCTTTTGCAATTTGTTTAATGACCAATGAAGACTGCAAAGAAGAAAGCTGTAGGTGGGATCGGTGTATTAGCGGCTGGCTGCAGCAACACAACCAGGAGGACTTTGACTTGGATAGCAGACGCGCTATCCGACGCTAGCCGCCGACCGCATCGATGATCGGGTGAAGTCCTTCGTCGATCGCTGGAACGCAGGTGAGCACGGGTGTTGATGAGCAGATGAGGGCTGGCTGGCGTAGGTGGATAGCTAATGTTTTTAGCATAGCTCTGTGAGGTCCCGTTGCTAAGTTAGCTTCAATGGCGTCATTAGCAACAGCATTGTTAAGCTTCGCCAGGCTGGAAAGCATTAACCGTGTAGTTACATGTCCATGGTTTAATAGTATTGTTGATTTTCTGTCTATCCTTCCAGTCAGGGGTTTATTTCTTTTGTTTCTATCTGCAGTTCAGCCCGATGCTATCACGTTAGCTCCGTAGGTAAAGTGCTTCGCCGATGTATTGTCGTGGAGATAAAAGTCACTGTGAATGTCCATTTCGCGTTCTCGACTCTCATTTTCAAGAGGATATAGTATCCGAGGTGGTTTAAAATACAAATCTGTGATCCACAATAGAAAAAGGAGAGAGTGTGGAATCCGATGAGCCAGCTTGTACCGAAGTTACGGTCAGAGCGAAAAAAGATACGTCCTGCACTGCACTCTAGTCCTTCACTCTCACGTTCCTCATCCACAAATCTTTCATCCTGGCTCAAATTAATGGGGTAATCGTCGCTTTCTCGGTCCGAATCGCTCTCGCTGCTGGTGTAAACAATGGGGAAATGTGAGGAGCCCTTCAACCTGTGACGTCACGCTACTTCCGGTACAGGCATGGCTTTTTTTATCAGCGACCAAAAGTTGTGAACTTTATCGCCGATGTTCCCTACTAAATCCTTTCAGCAAAAATATGGCAATATCGCAAAATGATCAAGTATGACACATAGAATGGATCTGCTATCCCCGTTTAAATAAGAACATTTCATTTCAGTAGGCCTTTAAACCGGTTGGGGAACCCTGATATATGTGACATGTATTAGGTGGGACAAGTGCAGAGTTGCAGAGTAAATGTAAAAAGTGGCTAAAGTGCATAATGGCGCTTGTTGTAGACACACTCTGTCCGAGACAAACGCAGCTCATTAGCACTGCAGACACGAAATGGATTGTTCCCAGTAGGGCTTACTAAAAGCACTTTTAAACTGTCTAAGTTCCAGCATCAAGGCTTGAATTTGGCCAACACACTTCTTCCAATACACGTTTGTGGGAGGCCCAGAGATTTATAGTTGAAAACCAGGGGAAAAAATGGGCCATTAGAATCCGCACTCGTAATGTTTGAGCTGAGCGAGGTTACTGCCACCCAAGAGCATCCGTAGCGACCTGTTTCTGCCTGGTTTGACTGGACGTCACGTGACCCCCACATTGGCCCATTCATAAAGTCACTGGAGAGGCAGATCGCCCTGCTAATCCGAGGCGGGCCGGCCCCCGTGATGTCACAGATAGCCCCAGCTGGCCGTGTCATCTCGTGTCCCTCGGTCGTCCCGCTGAGCCTACGGGGGGGAGGGAGATTAATCGGGCAGCTGCCCTGTTGTCCATGCGAGGGCCGGTTACAGCATCGTGATCTGATAAGCGACTTATCAATGTTGCTGTAGCTTAAATAGAGGCGGTATTTATGTTCCCTCGCAGATCTTGGTCCTCCATTCACGATTGGTGACGATGACGTGCCGTGGGGGTGTTCTTGTCTGGACTGGGATTCCTATGAATAGACTCTGTCTCCTGAAATATTTATATGGCATAAATGAACAATGGACGAATCTTTCTTCAGCGGCAGACTGAAATGACACTTGAGATATGCCAAAGATGCCAAATGTATCCCAAAACCTACAAAACCCAAAACCAGTGAAGTTGGCACGTTGTGTAAATGGTAAATAAAAACAGAATACAATGATTTGCAAATCCTTTTCAACTTATATTCAATTGAATAGACGGCAAAGACAAGATATTTACCGTAATTTCCGGACTATAAGCCGCACCTGACTATAAGCCGCACCAGCTAAATTTAGGGGAAAATACAGATTGCTCCATATATAAGCCGCACCCGACTATAAGCCGCAGGGTTTTGATGTGTAATTACCGTAGTATATAGGGGTTCCTGCTACCACGGAGGGGATTGTCGGGACAGAGATGACTGTTTGGGAATGCAAAGCGTCCCATTTATTAACAATAAATCTTTCAATCATTCAATCAAACTTTCACATCTTTGACACGGCGAACAGCATTCGTGCAGAGTACAAATAATACAACGGTGCAAAGTAATACAAAGTGCTCGCCTGTACGTTATCAAAATAACCAGCCTACCGGTATATGAAAAGTCAGTCTTTAATCATTGTGTCATCGTCTTCCTCCTGCGTACTAAAACCACCCAAATCCTCTTCGTCGGTGTCGGAGAAGAACAGGCCGTATATAAGCCGCACCGTTGTATAAGCCGCAGGGACCAGAACGAGGGGAAAAAGTAGCGGCTTATAGTCCGGAAATTACGGTAATGTTCGAACTGAGAAACTAATTTTTTGTGTGTGCAAATAATCATTCATTCAGAATTTAATGGCAGCAACACGTTGCAAAAAAGTTGGCACAGGGGCCATTTAACCACTGTATACATGGCCTTTCCTTTTAACAACTCTCAGTAAACGTTTGGGAACTGAGGAGACACATTTTTGAAGCTTTTCAGGTGGATTTCTTTCCCATTCTTGCTTGATGTACAGCTTTAGTGGTTCAATTTTTTGATGGATTTTTGAGCGCTTTTGTGTAATGTTCTATATTTTCAATGGAGCATTTAAAATGTCGGTGTTAGACTGCCATCTACTGGTCACACTTATCATTACACCATGTACCAAATAAAATAGTGTAGCGTCCCGGAAGAGTTGGTACTGAAGGGAATTCTGGGTATTTGTTCTGTTGTGTTTATGTTGTGTTGCGGTGCAAATATTCTCCCGAAATGTGTTGGTCATTCTTGTTTAGTGTGGTTTCACTATGTGGCACATATTTATGACAGTGTCGGCGTTGTTTACACGGCCACCCTTAGTGTGACATGTATGGCTGTTGACTAAGAATGCCCTTCATTCACTTGAACATGAGGTGTTCAAACTCAACATGATCCTCAAAATTATCTCTGATCATACAGAGTGAGAGCTTTTCTTGACATTTTCAACTGAAGACCATTTTCACCCCGTCCAACGCTACAAAAGCATTGAGGTGGGTAAGCTCAACCAAACGTATTCCGTACAAAAGAAGGATTTTAGGTGCGCCTTATAGTCCGGAAAATATGGTAGTAGCGTTATATCCAGTTTTTTGCTGTTAATGGTGATGGTTTAGTTTATTCTGAACATCA
>NC_084758.1:19369534-19422034 GCF_033978785.1 Entelurus aequoreus
CACATTATCTGTATGTAATATTGGCTGCATTTCTGATAGTTGTTTGTGCGCCATGTTGTTCCAGACCACAGCAAACATGACCTTACTTGCCAAAGATTGTAAGAAATCTATTAAAAGAAGACCGCCTGTCGTTTCCTTTAACTTGGACACACACATCTATACCTTTGGCCATTAAAAGCCAGTCATTTCCAGGCGTTATATCACTTTCTGAGTAGCCTCTGATTTACTAATGTTGTAAAAAAGTGTAGAATAAATATTAAAGGCCTACTGAAACCCACTACTACCGACCACGCAGTCTGATAGTTTATATATCAATGATGAAATCTTAACATTATAACACATGCCAATACGGCCGGGTTAACTTATAAAGTGACATTTTAAATTTGCCGCTAAACTTCCGGTTCGAAACGCCTCTGAGGATGACGTATGCGCGTGACGTGGCCCGGCGAACACGGGTATGCCTTCCACATTGAAGCCAATACGAAAAAGCTCTGTTTTCATTTCATAATTCCACAGTATTCTGGACATCTGTGTTCGTGAATCTGTTG
The DNA here is from genome assembly GCF_033978785.1 of Entelurus aequoreus. Classification (NCBI taxonomy): domain Eukaryota; kingdom Metazoa; phylum Chordata; class Actinopteri; order Syngnathiformes; family Syngnathidae; genus Entelurus; species Entelurus aequoreus. Next base: position 19,370,083 of record NC_084758.1, read on the forward strand.
CAATCATGTTCATTGCATTATGGAGAAGGAAGCTGAGCAAGCAAAGAAGAAAGTTGTCGGTGCGAAATGGACGTATTTTTCGAACGTAGTCAGCAACAACAGTACACAGCCGGCGCTTCTTTGTTTACATTCCCGGAAGATGCAGTCAAGATGGAAGAACTCTGATAACAGAGACTCTAACCAGGAGGACTTTTGACTTCGATACACAGACGCCTGTAGAGAACTGGGACAACACAGACTCTTACCAGGATTACTTTGATTTGGATGACAAAGACGCAGACGTGCTACTGTGAGTATGCAGCTTTGGCTTCTAAACATTTGATCGCTTGACCGTATGTGCGCAACTTTTTTTTGCGTGTGTACGTAACTTTTTAAAAATATATAAGCTTTATGAACCTTGGGTTAGGTGAACGGTCTTTTGGGCTGAGTGATTGTGTGTGTTGATCAGGTGTTTGAATTGTATTGGCGTGTTCTATGGAGCTAGGAGCTAGCAGAGGAGCTAGGAGCTAGCGTAACAAACACGCAGGTGTTTTTATGCAGGATTAATTTGTGGCATATTAAATATAAGCCTGGTTGTGTTGTGGCTAATAGAGTATATATATGTCTTGTGTTTATTTACTGTTGTAGTCATTCCCAGCTGAATATCAGGTCACCCCCGGCTCTCACAGCATCTTCCCTATCTGAATAGCTTCAACTCCCCACTAGTCCTTCACTTGCACTTTACTCATCCACAAATCTTTCATCCTCGCTCAAATTAATGGGGAAATTGTCGCTTTCTCGGTCCGAATCTCTCTCACTTCATGCGGCCATCATTGTAAACAATAGGGAACTTTGCGTATATGTTCAACTGACTACGTCACGCTACTTCCGGTAGGGGCAAGCCTTTTTTTTATCAGATACCAAAAGTTGCAATCTTTATCGTCGTTGTTCTATACTAAATCCTTTCAGCAAAAATATGGCAATATCGCGAAATGATCAAGTATGACACATAGAATAGATCTGCTATCCCCGTTTAAATAAAAAAAATTCATTTCAGTAGGCCTTTAAATTTCAACATTTCTGTCAACAAAGATTTACGTCAACCTCATTTTGATAGTAGGCTATTATAGCTAATATAGACATTTACGTCATATGTTGCCTTCATTATAACACTTCTATACGGCTTTTCATTTTTTGCGGTTCCAGACAGCTTAGTTTTTGTATTTTTGGTCCAATATGGCTCTTCCAACATTTTGGGTTGCCGACCCCTGTATGAATATATGTACAAATAAGTCTGGGATCGAGCCTAATCCTAGCCATATCCAAGCCAGTCCGTCAAAGACCAAGGAGCTGGTCATTGACTTTGGGAGGTCGAGTCCAAGGTCACAACCTATTGTGATCGAGGGAGTCGAGGTACAGACCGTGGACTCATTCAAGTATCTCGGGGTGTGGGTGGACAATAAGCTGGACTGAACTGTTAACACGGACCACTTGTACAGGAAAGGACAGAGCAGGCTGTACTTCCCGAGCAGGCTGCGCTCCTTCAATATCTGTAAAAAAAAACTCTAGTGGATGTACTACCAGTCTGTGGTTGACAGTTTTCTGTACTACAGTACATCGTAGTGTGCTGGGAGGGCAGTACATCTAAGAAGGACAGCTCCAGACTGGAGAAACTGATCAGGCGGGCCGGTTCTACGATCGGAATAAAACTGGACTCACTGGTGACGGTGGCAGAGAAGAGTACTGTGGAAAAACTAGTGAGCATCCTGGATGATGCCAGTCACCCTCTGCACACCGTTGTCAGTAGCCAGAGGATCCTGTTAAGTGCTAGACTGCTTCATCCCAAGTGCAGGACTAATAGACTAAAAAACTCCTTTGTCCCACACGCCATTAGACTGTACAACTCCTCTCTGGGGGGGAGGGGGGTACTAGGATGACAGGGGATGCTAAACAATAACAGTGCAATACTTTTTCATAACATGGTCACTACTGCCTAGTTTCTCTTGTTATATTCATTTCATTTTTTCATGTATTTATTTATTTCAGGCAATGACATAAAGTACAAAGTTGACAACACATAATAATATAAATTAATATAGTGCAAAAGGTAATGTATAGTATGTAATGCATGATTGTCCAGTTTTGCCTGAAAGGGAGTGGGAAGAAGATAACTTATTTAATCCCACCCCCAGTTCTCCATTCAGTGATTATTCACATGAGTTTCACTCTTACTTTGTTCAAGGATTATAATACAGATGTTGTATCATAGTGGCATTACCACAGGTAACAATAATTATTACACTGTAACAATAATTTGTATCAACAATAGGGATGATACTCGAAACCGGTTTTCCCGGTTGTTCGATAAGAAAATAACCGAGTCCTCGGACTCGAATCCCTTTTTGAGAACCGGTACCCGTTATGGAGACCACTATAGTAAAGAAAAGAGTTGGTTCTTTATTCGAATCCCTCGGAACGAATCCCGTCCCGACCGGAAATGCTCCGTGTGACATCACAATAAATCAGTCACGTAGCTCAGTCGTTAGGCGCAGATAGCGAAAGCAGGAAAACAATGGACGGGAAAAAGCGCTCCAAGGTGTAATAAAGTTCAAAACAAAAGGTATAATCCAATGAATAACTTTACTGAGAGATTTGAGCAGGGTACAAACACATGAAGAACACTTTTACGACCCACCGGAAACATAGCAACCAGGCTAGCAACGCACCTCCTTTACGGCAGCTGGCGCAACGTTCTTAAAGCAACCGCAGCAAATACATATATATACAACACATCTCCCTTTTTTAACTTTTGTTTTTCACACTGTATATGTGTTGTCTGTCTAATTATAAATAATGCAGAGGAGGCGTGTTGGCTGAGTTCTTGACGTTTACTTTCACGGGTGACGACATGCAACAACACTTTTCGGGGCTACCGCGCATGCTCGTCACTCCCGTTGCATGATGGGTAGTGTAGTTGTTATATTCCCTAGCTCAACATCTTTCCCCCTATAAAGAAATAATGTTAACTCAATAAAGTGCTTTTTTTTTTTTAGCTTTAACTTTTAATTTTTTTAGCATTGTAACCACATTTGCAAACAACTTTTCTCTTCATAGAATTTTCTTTCTTTCTTTAAAGTGCAAAAATGTCAAAGCATCATAAACAATTATGTCAAATAGCAGCAGAATTGCACTTTTTGGAGAGCTGTATTATTTCCAGTGTTGTGCCCAAGGGACTGATTTTATTTAACACTATATTATTATTTATACACCTATAGTGATCACAGAGACAGGTTGTTTTTGTGTTACTGTATATATTTGTTTTTCTGAAAAATCCCACTTAATATACTTTGGGTAACAACAGTCAATGTTTATTTTTTGTAATTTTTTTTTTAGGGGAGTAACAGTCAATATTTATTTATTTATTAGATTAAATTGTTTTCTTATATAATAAAAGTGAGCTTTTGTTAAACCAAATATTGTGTTTTTTTCCATATACAACAACCTATCTGGACTCGATAAGAGAATCGATAAGGAATCGGTTCGATAAGCGGATTCGATAATAAACTCGAACTCGATAATTTCTTATCAAACATCATCCCTAATCAACAATGTAGGAATAATGAATATACCAACAATGGTAATAGACAACATAGCAATAATGGTAATAGACAACATAGCAACAATGGTAATAGACATCATAGCAATAATGGTAATAGACATCATAGCAATAATGGTAATAGACAACATAGCAATAATGGTAAGGAAACATTGAGCACATGTTAACACTTTGAGACAGAGTACAGCAGCAGGTCAAATTAAAGACCCTCATCTCTATATTTAAACCAGACCCCATGTTTGTAAAATAGTTTAAACCGATTAATAGTTTGGCATTGCTTGTGTTGTAAGTCCAGTTTGATCCATAGTTTTACTCCGCATACAGACACACAAAAACGTTTACGAGTGGTTTGAGCTCTCGGCAATAAGAAATATCCAAAGCCTCTCAAGTTATGAGCCTGCACTCGTCTTATAAAAAAACGTTGTAGATTAGGTGGCAATAATTTGTTAAATGCTTTATATAAGATTATTAAAGGCCTACTGAAATGAAATGTTCTTATTTAAACGGGGATAGCAGGTCCATTCTATGTGTCATACTTGATCATTTCCCGATATTGCCATATTTTTGCTGAAAGGATTTAGTAGAGAACATCGACGATAAAGTTCGCAACTTTTGGTCGCTGATAAAAAAAGCCTTGCCTGTACCGGAAGTAGCGTGACGTCGCAGGTTGTGGAGCGCCTCACATCTTCACATTGCTTACAATCATGGCCACCAGCAGCGAGAGTCGATTCGGACCGAGAAAGCGACAATTTCCCCATTAATTTGAGCCAGGATGAAAGATTCGTGGATGAGGAAAGTGAGAGTCAAGGATTAGAGGGCAGTGGAAGCGATTCAGATAGGGAAGATGCTGTGAGAGGCGGGTGGGACCTGATATTCAGCTGGGAATGACTAAAACAGTAAATAAACACAAGACATATATATACTCTATTAGCCACGACACAACCAGGCTTATATTTAATATGCCACATAACAAACACCTCCCCCCTCCCGTCCATATACCCGCCAATACAAATCAAACACCCGCACAACACACTCAATCCCACAGCCCAAAGTACCGTTCACCTCCGTAAAGTTCATACAGCACATATATTTCCCCAAAGTTACGTACGTGACATGCACATAGCGGCACGCACGTACGGGCAAGCGATCAAATGTTTGGAAATTTAAATTTGCACTTTACTAATCTACGTATTGGCATGTGTTGCAATGTTAAGATTTCATCATTGATATATAAACTATCAGACTGCGTGGTCGGTATTATTGGGTTTCAGTAGGCCTTTAATGTATCATATTTAACAAGGTCATCAAATTTGAGCAACTTTGATTGCTTGCATAAACAGATAATGAGTATGTTCTAAAATAACCAACGTTGTGAATGATCCGCACTGCTCTTTTCTGTAATATGATCAGAGGATGAATTGTGTTGTGGTAAGTATTCCCCCATACTTCAACACAGTATGTAATGTATGGGAGTACCAAGGTGCAGTATAGAGTACGGAGTGCATTTTCATTGAGGTATAGTTTTGCTTTGTTTATAATTGAGAAGCTTTTGGAGATTTTTGTTTTAATGTGTCTGAGATTAGGTTTCCATGATAGTTTACTATCAATTATTACTCCCAAAAATGTATTCTCATTTACGATTTCAATTTGGGTACCATCAATACTTATTTATTTTGTAATATTTTTCTATTTTGTTTCCATTTATACCCCCATTATTTACTTTTTACTTTTTAAATTAAATCTCAATTCTGTACACTGCTGCTGGAATTTTAATTTTCTTAAAGGGAACTCTCCTGAAGGAATCAATAAAGTACTATCTATCAATCTATGTATCTTGAAACTTGGAGTGGTGATACGGCGGGCTAGAAGGCCATCATTGTCGCTGCCACGAGATGCATTTCATCTTGCTTGTGTTGACGGCCGCGGAAGCCATCATTTTCCACCCCCGCCATTTTGGCCTGACCTGAGCTGAGTCATTATCGCCCCAGACGTCGTAAATCGTACGGGCGAGCGCTTTTTGCTCTTTAACCCCGTTTGATCTGCCCATGCGGTGTCACAAAGAGCGTCGTCCCTTAGATGCTCCTGCTGTATCTGACAGAAGTGAGTACGCCCCTGCTCATTTCAGCTCGCATTCTTCTTATATCTCCAGTAAACTTGGATCTACTTTAGAGTAGTCCGTGTACAGCTCGTATGGATTTACACCTCACAGTGAATGTGTCCATGGTGTGAATGTTTAATTGTTATTTTGCACCGCCTGACATGGATTTCACCAGAGCGGCACATGTGGTTACTGGACTCCGTCCTCCACTCCTCCGTGATGACATCACTGGTGGAGCTGATGGATGCGCGACACCTTCCGCTCCTCCATATTCCTCCCTGCGTCCAGCTTGATCTTGGAGGTGTTGAGTCCCGTTGTGTTGCAAAACGGCTTCACAATGTCACAGTACACGTTGGTATTCATGGATCGCAGCTCCCCAGTGGGGGTAGCACTCGTGCAGACTACAAAGCGTATCCAAGTTAACTTTTTATAAAACTATCGACAAAAAAAAGTCTGTGATTAAAACTCGGGCTGGGTAACGTGGCCAATTTCTCTAATAGATTCGATTTCATAAAGGTTCCAAATAGAGATGTCCGATAATGGATTTTTTCCCGATATTGTCCAACTCTTAATTACCGATACCGATATCAACCGATACCGATATATACAGTCGTGAAATTAACACATTATTATGCCTAATTTTGTTGTGATGCATTAAACCAGGGGTGTCCAAAGTGCGGCCCGGGGGCCATTTGCGGCCCGCAGCTAATTGTTTACCGGCCAGCCACACATTCTGGAAATACTATTGTAAAAATAAAAAAGAACTTTAAAAAAAGTGGAATGAGGTGAAATCTAACGAGAAAAAGTTGCAACGTTGACACAAAAGCTGCCATGCAGGCTGTTTTTTTTTCTTTTGTCTTCCTTCATTATTATTTTTTTGCCATTGCTCAAAAAAAAAAGAAAAAGACAAAAAATCCATGTTATAATGAATTATTTTCAGGGCTCCAATTACTTCAAATATTTCACTTTAAAATGTTTTATGTGGTAAATATTGCATATATTGTGTAGTAGCCATATAAAAACATCAACGTTTTCTTTGACAAAAGCGCATAAAACAAACAAAATAATAGTTCCAGCATAAAATTGACAGATATATCTGAAGTTGATCTCGTAACTTTAGTGTTGAAAGTAAAAGAAAAACCCAATAAAAATGTATCACTTTATGAGTGGGGCACCTTTTGGATCCCAAATATATTTAGTGATTTTTTTTATTTATCTTTTCACTGTGATTACTCAAAAATATGAAAGAATTAAAATCAATGGTGTCCTGCATTATTGATCTTTTAGGGCTCTAATTACTAAATACTGCATATTTCAGTTTTGCTATAAAAAAACTAAGTTGTTTTTGACAGAAAAGCCATAAGACATTTTTTTAAATTTGTATTACTTTATATCAACTTGAAGTTGATATAGAGATTTACTGTAAGCGTTAAATAATTTAAAAAAATGATAATCCGACTTATTTTTAACATTTTAATGACTGAGACCCTTTATGGTCCCCGGGACTCCTAAAGGTAAAATAACTAAAAAATGCATACCGGTATATTTTGTTATGGTTTGAAAATGAAAAATATCAAATTGGCCCTCACATGCTTTAATTTTTCCGTGTGCGGCCCTCAGTGGAAAAAGTTTGGACACCCCTGCATTAAACAATGTAACAACTTGGTTTTCCAAAATAAATCAACTCAAGTTATGGAAAAAAATGCCAACATGGCACTGCCATATTTATTATTGAAGTCACAAAGTGCATTTTTTTTTTAACATGCCTCAAAACAGCAGCTTGGAATTTGGGACATGCTCTCCCTGAGAGAGCATGAGGAGGTTGAGGTGGGCGGGGTTGAGGTGGGGGGTGGGGGGGTAGGGTGTAGCGGGGGGTGTATATTATAGCGTCCCGGAAGAGTTAGTGCTGCAAGGGGTTCTTGGTATTTGTTCTGTTGTGTTTATGTTGTGTTTATGTTGTGTTACGGTGCGGATGTTCTCCCGAAATGTGTTTGTCATTCTTGTTTGGTGTGGGTTCACAGTGTGGCGCATATTTGTAGCAGTGTTAAAGTTGTTTATACGACCACCCTCAGTGTGACCTGTATGGCTGTTGACCAAGTATGCGTTGCATTCACTTGTGTGTGTGTGAAAAGCCGTAGATATTATGTGATTGGGCCGGCACGCAAAGGTTTATTGACGCTCTGTACTTCTTCCTACGTCCGTGTACACAGCGGCGTTATAAAAAGTCATACATTTTACTTTTTGAAACCGATACCGATAATTTCCGATATTGCATTTTAAAGCATTTATCGGACGATAATATCGGGAGTCCGATATTATCGGACATCCCTAGTTCCAAATCAATTATTCACGATTCGATTGAAAATGTCTTACATCTGTTACTATTTTTTTGGTAGTCCTATTTTGTTAGACAGGATGTAATGCACAGCAATTTTATTGTGAAGGCCGGAAGTGTGCACTCGGGTTCTCCTGGCACACTTGACCCGGGTCCTTGTGGGAGAGGAAGATGTAAACAAAAGTACGTGCCGTCCTTTCTTCAGCGGTGATCTTACAAGACTCTTAGTTACAAATATAAACAACAATAATGCAAACCCCCTAAACCAGCGAAGTTGGCACGTTGTGTAAATGGTAAATCAAAACAGAATACAATGAGTTGCAAATCCTTTTCAACTTATATTCAATTGAATAGACTGCAAAGACAAGATAATTAACGTTCGAACTGGAAAACGTTATTTTTTTGCAAATATTAGCTTATTTGGAATTTGATGCCTGCGACATGTTTCAAAAAAGCTGGCACAAGTGACAAAAAAGACTGAGAAAGTTGAGGAATGCTCGTCAAACACTTATTTTGAACATCCCACAGGTGAACAGGCTAATTGGGAACAGGTGATTGCCATGATTGGGTATACAAGCAGCTTCCATGAAATGCTCAGTCATTCACAAACAAGGATGGGGCGAGGGTCACCACTTTGTCAACAAATGCCTGAGCAAATTGTCGAACAGTTTAAGAAGAACCTTTTTTTAATGAGCTGTTGCAAAGAATTTAGGATTTCACCATCTACGGTCCGTAATGTCATCAAAAGGTTCAGAGAATCTGGGGAAATCACTGCACGTAAGCCGTGATATTACAGACCTTCAATCCCTCAGGCGGTATTGCATCAAAAAGCGACATCAGTGTGTAAAGGATATCACCACATGGGTTCAGGAACACTTCAGAAAACCACTGTCAGTAGCTACAGTTGGTCGCTACATCTGTAAGTGCAAGTTAAAACTCTACTATGCAAGGCCAAAGCCATTTATCAACAACACCCAGAAATGCGTCTAAGTTACAGGCGCAAAGTATGGTATGGGGGTGTATTAGTGCCCAAGGCATGGGTAACTTACACATCTGTGAAGGCACCATTAATGCTGAAAGGTACATACAGCTTTTGGAGCAACATATTTTGCCATCCAAGCAACGTTATCATGGACGCCCCTGCTTATTTCAGCAAGACAACGCCAAGCCACGTGTTACAACAGTGGGGCTTCATAGTAAAAGAGTGTGGGTACTAGACTGGCCTGCCTGTAGTCCAGACCTGTCTCCCCTTGAAAATGTGTGGCGCATTATGAAGCCTAAAATATGATAACGGAGACTATTGAACAACTTAAGTTGTACATCATGCAAGAATGGGAAGAATTCCTTCTGTAAAGCTTAAAACATTCTCCTCAGTTCCCAAACGTTTACTGAGTGTTGTTAAAAGGAAAGGCCATGTAACACAGTGGTAAAAATGCCCCTGTGCCAAATTTTTTTGCAATGTGTTGCTGCCATTAAATTCTAAGTTAATAATTATTTGCAACAAAAAAAAAAAAGTTTCTCAGTTGGAACATTAAATATCTTGTCTTTGCAGTCTATTCAATTGAATACAAGGGAATAAAAGATATTGATCCCTAATCGATCCAAGCCCTAATGATAACGGTGACTGCAGTGTGAGATACTGCAGTTATTCTCCAGCTGTACTCGGTATATTCCTCGACATCGACACAAGAAGCCCGGCATATGTTGTCTTTTAATAGCTGCCTCCACTCTTTTCCCACTGGGCACCTCCTCCCGAAATATGCTGCCCCTTGAGACTCGACTTCTTCCATGTTGTCTGTCGGCTGACACAAGTGATAATCCTCACGCCTGGCCTGCACGCAAACCTCCAACGACACTGGCTGGCATCGGCCCTTCCTCCAGAGGCTTCCCCCTCTCGCCTTCCGACGACCACTTGTTGTTGTCTCTTGCCTCGTCTAGACGGCCACCTTGGAGCTCCCGTTATTGCTGTTCCTTATTGACGAGCGGGTGCAGCTAATGGAATTAGTGCAGGGTCTAAAAGAAGCGCACCGAGGGGATGTTAAGGAGTAGCTCCCACTCGGACCTCCGTGGCTTAGCGCATTATCCACCGTGATTAGGACGTGGTTATTTGCAGGCAGGGAGATTCCGTATCGTAAAGTTCTCTATTTGAGCCTTTAAACCAGGGGTGTCCAAAGTGCGGCCCGCAGATAATTTTTTAACGGCCCCACGGCACATTTTAAAAATACCATTGAAAAAAAAATTAAAAACATAAAAAGTGGTATAAAAGAGCAAACAGGTGAAATGTAGCAAGAAAATGTTGCAATGTTAACTCTAGGGCTGCAACTAACAACTAATTTGATGATCGATTAATCTGTCGATTATTACTACGATTAATCGATTAATAATCGGATAAAAGAGACAAACTACATTTCTATCCTTTCTAGTATTTTATTGAAAAAAAAACAGCATACTGGCACCATACTTATTAGGGACCGAATGTCCCTTTGGGACAGAGGACCCTATTGTATTTGTAAGGTTTTATTATTATTATACCGCCGCCTCTTTGAGCTGTAATTTGACCCCCTTAACATGCTTCAAAACTCACCAAATTGGACACACACATCAGGACTGGCGAAAATTGCGATCTAATAAAAAAACAACAACAACCCAAGACTCAAAATTGCGCTCTAGCGCCCCCTAGGAAAGAAAACACAGACAAAACTGCCTGTAACTTCCAGTAGGAATGTCGTAGAGACATGAAAAACCTCTATGTAGGTCTCACTTAGACCTAGATTTCATACACTGACATCCTTCAGCAAAAATCCACAGGAAGTTGGCAATTCCCCCTTCAAAACAAAAGTTTTGTAAAAACAGTCACCTTTGCCTCTTTGAGCGGTAATTTGACCCCCTTAACATGCTTCAAAACTCACCAAATTTGACACACACATCAGAACTGGCGAAAATTGCAATGTAATCAAAAGACCAAACCCCAAAACTCAAAATTGCGCTCTAGCGCCCCCTAGGAAGAAAACACAGACAAAACTGCCTGTAAATTCCAGTAGGAATGTCGTAGAGACATGAAATAAAAACCTCTATGTTGGTCTCACTTAGACCTAGATTTCATACACTGACATCTTTCAGCAAAAATCCACAGCAAGTTGGCAATTCCCCCTTCAAAACAAAAGTTTTGTAAAAACCGTCACCTTTGCCTCTTTGAGCTGTAATTTGACCCCCTTAACATGCTTCAAAACTCACCAAACTGGACACACACATCAGGACTGGCGAAAATTGCGATCTAATAAAAAAACCAAACCCCAAGACTCAAAATTGCGCTCTAGCGCCCCCTAGGAATAAAACACAGACAAAACTGCTCCTAGGAAGAAAACAGACAAAACTGCCTGTAACTTCCTGTAGGAATGTCGTAGAGACATGAAACAAAAACCTCTATGTAGGCCTCACTTACACCTACATTTCATAAATTGACAACCCCCAGCAAAAATCAACAGGAAGTTTGCCCCTTCAGAAGTTTGCTATTCCCCCTTCAAAACAAAAGTTTTGTAAAAACCGGTCACCTTTTTTCAAACATTATCTCCTCTGAGCGCGTTTGTCGTGTCGGCTTCAAACTAGCACAGGAGAGAGATTGAACCCTTCTGATTAAAAGTTGACGAAAGAGTTTTAATTACTGCTCCGGTTTGCATTTTATGTGCCGTCAAAGTCGGTCCCGTCCATCGCTGCTTCCAGCTTTAATTTTGATTATTGTTTCTCAGACGTTTGTAAACGTTGCAGTTTATAAATAAAGGTTTTTGTTTTTTTTTTAAATTAAAAAAAAATTGCCTCTGCGCATGCGCATAGCATAGATCCAACGAATCGATGACTAAATTAAACGCCAACTATTTTTATAATCGATTTTAATCGATTAGTTGTTGCAGCCCTAGTTAACTCTAATAACACAAAACTGCCATGCAAGCTGTTTCTTTCTTTAAAAAATAATAATGAATCAAAATCAATGTCATTATGAATTATTGACCCGTTCAAGGCTCCAATTACGTCTAGGGCTGCAACTAACGATTAATTTGATTATCGATTAATCTGTCGATTATTACTTCGATTAATCGATTAATAATCGGATAAAAGAGACAAACTACATTTCTATCTTTTCCATTATTTTATTGAAAAAAAACAGCATACTGGCACCATACTTATTTTGATTATTGTTTCTCAGCTGTTTGTACATGTTGCAGTTTATAAATCAAGGTTTATTAAAAAAATAAATAAAAAAAATAAAAAAATTAAAAAAATTGCCTCTGCGCATAGCATAGATCCAACGAATCGATGACTAAATTAAACGCCAACTATTTTTATAATCGATTTTAATCGATTAGTTGTTGCAGCCCTAGTTAACTCTAATAACACAAAACTGCCATGCAAGCTGTTTCTTTCTTTAAAAAATAATAATGAATCAAAATCAATGTCATTATGAATTATTGACCTGTTCAAGGCTCAAATTACGTCTAGGACTGCAACTAACGATTAATTTGATAATGTATTAATCTGTCGATTATTACTACGATTAATCGATTAATAATCGGATAAAAGAGACAAACTACATTTCTATCCTTTCCAGTATGTTATTGAAAAAAAAACAGCATACTGTCACCATACTTATTTTGATTATTGTTTCTCAGCTGTTTGTACATGTTGCAGTTTATAAATAAAGGTTTATTAAAAAAATCAAAATAAAAGTCACCTCTGCGCATGCGCATAGCATAGATCCAACGAATCGATGACTAAATTAATCGCCAACTATTTTTATAATCGATTTAATCGATTAGTTGTTGCAGCCCTAGTTAACTCTAATAACACAAAACTGCCATGCAGGCTGTTTCTTTCTTTAAAAAATAATAATGAATCAAAATCAATGTCATTATGAATTATTGACCTATTCAAGGCTGCAATTACGTCTAGGACCGCAACTAACGATTAATTTGATAATCGATTAATCTGTCTGATTACTACGATCAATCGATTAATAATCGGATAAAAGAGACAAACTACATTTCTATCCTTTCCAGTATTTTATTGAAAAAAAAACCCAGCATACTGCCACCATACTTATTTTGATTATTGTTTCTCAGCTGTTTGTACACGTTGCAGTTTATAAATAAAGCTTTATAAAAAAAAAAACGTTTTTAAATTAAAAAATAAAAAGTCGCCTTTGCGCATGCGCATAGCATAGATCCAACGAATCGATGACTAAATTAATTGCCAACTATTTTTATAATCGATTTTAATCGATTAGTTGTTGCAGCCCTAGTTAACTCTAATAACACAAAACTGCCATGCAGGCTGTTTCTTTCTTTAAAAAATAATAATGAATCAAAATCAATGTCATTATGAATTATTGACCTATTCAAGGCTCCAATTACGTCTAGGACTGCAACTAACGATTAATTTGATAATCGATTAATCTGTCGATTATTACTTCGATTAATCGATTAATAATCGGATAAAAGAGACAAACTACATTTCTATCCTTTCCAGTATTTTATTGAAAAAAAAACAGCATACTGGCACCATACTTATTTTGATTATTTTTTCTCAGCTGTTTGTACATGTTGCAGTTTATAAATAAAGGTTTATTAAAAAAATAAAAATAAATTAATTAATTTAAAAAATTGCCTCTGCGCATGCGCATAGCATAGATCCAATGAATTGATGACTAAATTAATCGCCAACTATTTTTATAATCGATTTTAATTGATTTAATCAATTAGTTGTTGCAGCCCTAATTACGTCACATGAAATATTCAACTTTGAGATATTTTTTGGGGAAAATGTTGCATATTTTGTGTTTGCCATATAAAAAACTGAGCTGTTTTTTTTTTTTTTTTTTAAAGAAGGGCCTAAAACGAACAAACAAAAAACATAAACGACAATAAAACTTATAATTGACGGATACATCTGAAGTTGATCTCGAGATTATTGTTTTAAAAGTAAACAGTAAAAAGTTGTTATTTATTTTTTAGCACTTTAATGAGTAGGACCCTTTTTGGATCCCCGATAATTTTAGTGTGATTTGTTTTTAGGTGTCATTGCTCAAAAAATAATAATGAATCAAAATCAATGTCATTATGAATTATTGACCTATTCAAGGCTCCAATTACGTCACATGAAATATTCCACTTTGAGATATTTTTTGGGGAAAATGTTGCATATTTTGTGTTTGCCATATAAACAACTGAGCTGTTTGTTAAAAAAAAACAAAAAACATAAACGACAATAAAACTTACCTGTATAATTGACGGATAGATCTGAAGTTGATCTTGAAGGTTTAAAAGTAAACAGTAAATTTTTTTTAATAATTTATTGTTTAACACTTTAATGAGTAGGACCCTTTTGGATCCCCAATAATTTTAGTGTAATTTGTTTTTAAGTGTCATTGCTAAAAAAATAAAAAATAAAATTAAAATCAATGGTGTTATGAGTTATTGACCTTTTTAAGGCTCCAATTATAAAATCTCAAATATTACACTTAAAATTTTTATTGTGTGAAAATATTGTTTTTTCTATAAAAAAACAGGGTTTTCTTTGACAAAAAGAGCATACAACTTAAATCTTTAAAAACGTTATATTGACAGATAGACCTAATGTTGATCTAGAGATTTACAACTTGTTTTTATTTTTTATTTTTTATTTTTATTTATTTATTTAAAAATTTTTTTTTTTTTTATAATGTCCTGTCCAGCTTCTCGGGCAAATCATATAGCAGATGTAGATGCCCATATCGGCTGTTCAGATTTACTTTACAAAAGAGAAGTGTAGGATACTTCTCTTGTTGCCTTACTTGTATTTTGACTTTATTAAATGTATTTATATTATCATTTGGTGCAGCCGGGCCGGAGCAGGAGGGGATAGAAAGAGAGAAAAAGGAAGACAGAGGGGGGAATTGTGGGGACAAGAGGGGGATTAGACAGGGAGACAAAAACAACAACAGCAAACACAACAACAACAACAACAACAGAGCAACATCAGCAAATACGACATGTACAAATATGATGGTAAAAGTAATAGCAAATAAGCAGTTAGCGAAAATTTTAAAAAAAATACAGAAATGACAATGAGCATTATTACACTAAAAATGGAGCAATATGAATACCAATAGAAATAGTGCTATTGATAATAAACAATACCAGTACTTTACCTTTATTATCAACAATACAATTGTTCAAATGCAACAATACATATACATAGATAATACATAGAGATTTACAACTTGAATAATAATAAAAATAATAATACTGAATAATGACACATTTTTTATATTTTTTGGACCAAAACCCTTTGGGGGTCCCCGGGATCAAGCCTGAGTGGAGGCCTAAATTTATATTTTTTATACATATATTGTATTGGTTTTTAAAATAAAAAATATCAAAAATGACCCCCACTTGCTTTGATTTTTTCAGTGTGCAAAAAGTTTGGACACCCCTTTTTTATTTAAACTGATGCGTCAAGATAGTAGCTGTAGGAAAACAAGAGCCTTAAGATGGCCATAAGATTGTGACCGTGCTTCTTTTACAGCCATTTGACTGACTCGCCGTGTTTGCAACGACATCCCCCCCGCCCACTGCTTGCCCCCTAAAGCTGCAAAGCTCGGGCACACTCTAAATACGTCCTTACAGGCTGGATGTAACGTGACACTATCTGGTGTGAAAGCTGCAACACTGGAACTGTAAAAGCGAGTTAAGCAGCAGCAATGGCAGCCGCAACTGGTGCAATGCAGTACCTGGCGGGGGAACCTACACACACACACACACACACACACACACACACACACACACACACACACACACACACACACACACACACACACACACACACACACACACACACACACACACACACACACACACACACACACACACACACACACACACACACACACACACACCGACGATGGCTCATTCACAACACAGTGACACAGCATCAATCACAGCCTTGGTCAGGCTTTCCCGCTTAAAGCCTCGCTCTCTCTCTGGCCGCCTTCAGACCCAGACCCAGACCCAGACTCAGACCCAGACCCAGCACCCCGCTTTCATTCGTCTTTGCGGACACAAATTCCTTGATGAGCCAAACTTCACTCGCTTTCACTTTCACCCGAATCTGTGACTTTTGATACCACAATCATGTGCATAGTGACTGTGCCGCATCCCCTTCTTGACCCAGACTCCGTGGAGTTCATTATTCTTGGCCACTTGCCCTCTCCAGTGTTGGTTTTAGTAGTTCCCACCTCATTTTGGATGTCTCTGATGTCAGTTGTTGTCCTGTCAATATAATATGTTTATGTTTCAGTAGTTCCGACCTCATTTTGGATATCTCGGATGTCAGTTGTTGTCCTGTCAATATAATATGTTGGTTTTAGTAGTTCCCACTTCATTTTAGATGTCCCCAATGCTAGTTGTTGTCCTGTCAATATGTTTGTTTTAGTAATTCCGACCTCATTTTGGATGTCTCCGATGTCAGTTGTTGTCCTGTCAATATAATATGTTGGTTTTAGTAGTTCCGACCTCATTTTGGATGTCTACGATGTCAGTTGTTGTCCTGTCAATGTGTTTGTTTTAGTAGTTTCGACCTCATTTTGGATGTCCCCGATGTCAGTTGATATCCTGTCAATATAATGTTTGTTTTAGTAGTTCCCACCTCATTTTGGATGTCCCCGATGTCAGTTGTTGTCCTGTCAATATAATATGTTTATGTTTCCGTAGTTCTGACCTCATTTTGGATATCTCGGATCTCAGTTGTTGTCCTGTCAATATAATATGTTTGTTTTAGTAGTTCCGACCTCATTTTGGATGTCTCCGATGTCAGTTGTTGTCCTGTCAATATAATATGTTTGTTTTAGTAGTTCCGACCTCATTTTGGATGTCTCCGATGTCAGTTGTTGTCCTGTCAATATAATATGTTGGTTTTAGTAGTTCCGACCTCATTTTGGATGTCCCCAATGCCAGTTGTTGTCCTGTCAATATGTTTGTTTTAGTAGTTCCCACCTCATTTTGGATGTCCCCGATGTCAGTTGTTGTCCTGTCAATATAATATGTTGGTTTTAGTAGTTCCGACCTCATTTTGGATGTCCCCGATGTCAGTTGTTGTCCTGTCAATTTGTTTGTTTTAGTAGTTCCGACCTCATTTTGAATATCTCGGATGTCAGTTGTTATCCTGTCAATATAATATGTTGGTTTTAGTAGTTCCAACCTCATTTTGGATGTCCCCAATGTCAGTTGTTGTCCTGTCAATATAATATGTTGGTTTTAGTAGTTCCAACCTCATTTTGGATGTCCCCAATGTCAGTTGTTGTCCTGTCAATATGTTTGTTTTAGTAGTTCCCACCTCATTTTGGATGTCGCCGATGTCAGTTGTTGTCCTGTCAATGTGTTTGTTTTAAAAGTTCCCACCTCATTTTGGATGTCCCCGACGTTGTTGTCCTGTCAATATGTTTGTTTTAGTAGTTCCGACTTCATGTTGGATGTCCCCAATGCCAGTTGTTGTCCTGTCAATATGTTTGTTTTAGTAGTTCCCACCTCATTTTGGATGTCTCTGATGCCAGTTGTTGTCCTGTCAATATATTATGTTTATGTTTCAGTAGTTCCGACCTCATTTTGGATATCTTGGATATCAGTTGTTGTCCTGTCAATATAATATGTTGGTTTTAGTAGTTCAGACCTCATTTTGGATGTCTCCGATGTCAGCTGTTGTCCTGTCAATATGTTTGTTTTAGTAGTTCCGACCTCATTTTGGATGTGTCCGATGTCAGTTGTTGTCCTGTCAATATGTTGGTTTTAGTAGTTCCGACCTCATTTTGGATATCTTGGATATCAGTTGTTGTCCTGTCAATATAATATGTTGGTTTTAGTAGTTCAGACCTCATTTTGGATGTCTCCGATGTCAGTTGTTGTACTGTCAATATAATATGTTGGTTTTAGTAGTTCCCACTTTATTTTAGATGTCCCCAATGTCAGTTGTTGTCCTGTCAATATGTTTGTTTTAGTAGTTCCGACCTCATTTTGGATGTCCCCGATGTCAGTTGTTGTCCTGTCAATATAATATGTTTATGTTTCAGTAGTTCCGACCTCATTTTGGATATCTCGGATGTCAGTTGTTGTCCTGTCAATATAATGTTTGTTTTAGTAGTTCCGACCTCATTTTGGATGTCCCCGATGTCAATTGTTGTCCTGTCAATATAATATGTTTATGTTTCAGTAGTTTCGACCTCATTTTGGATATCTCGGATGTCAGTTGTTGTCTTGTCAATATAATATGTTGGTTTTAGTAGTTCCCACTTCATTTTGGATTTCCCCGATGCTAGTTGTTGTCCTGTCAATGTGTTTGTTTTAGTAGTTCCGACCTCATTTTGGATATCTTGGATGTCAGTTGTTGTCCTGTCAATGTAATATGTTTGTTTTAGTAGTTCCCACCTCATTTTGGATGTCCCCGATGTCAGTTGTTGTCCTGTCAATGTGTTTGTTTTAGTAGTTCCGACCTCATTTTGGATGTCTCCGATGTCAGTTGTTGTCCTGTCAATATGTTTGTTTTAGTAGTTCTGACCTCATTTTGGATGTCCCCAATGTCAGTTGTTGTCCTGTCAATGTGTTTGTTTTAATAGTTCCGACCTCATTTTGGATGTCTCCGATGTCAGTTGTTGTCCTGTCAATATGTTTGTTTTAGTAGTTCCGACCTCATTTTGGATATCTTGGATGTCAGTTGTTGTCCTGTCAATGTAATATGTTTGTTTTAGTAGTTCCCACCTCATTTTGGATGTCCCCGATGTCAGTTGTTGTCCTGTCAATGTGTTTGTTTTAGTAGTTCCGACCTCATTTTGGATGTCTCCGATGTCAGTTGTTGTCCTGTCAATATGTTTGTTTTAGTAGTTCCGACCTCATTTTGGATGTCCCCAATGTCAGTTGTTGTCCTGTCAATAGAATATGTTGGTTTTAGTAGTTCCGACCTCATTTTGGATGTCCGCAATGCCAGTTGTTGTCCTGTCAATATGTTTGTTTTAGTAGTTCCGACCACATTTTGGATGTCTCTGATGTCAGTTGTTGTCCTGTCAATATGTTTCTTTTAGTAGTTCCGACCTCATTTTGAATATCTCGGATGTCAGTTGTTATCCTGTCAATATAATATGTTGGTTTTAGTAGTTCCAACCTCATTTTGGATGTCCCCAATGTCAGTTGTTGTCCTGTCAATATGTTTGTTTTAGTAGTTCCCACCTCATTTTGGATGTCGCAGATGTCAGTTGTTGTCCTGTCAATGTGTTTGTTTTAATAGTTCCGACCTCATTTTGGATGTCCCCGACGTCAGTTGTTGTCCTGTCAATATGTTTGTTTTAGTAGTTCCGACCTCATGTTGGATGTCCCCAATGTCAGTTGTTGTCCTGTCAATATGTTGGTTTTAGTAGTTCCCACCTCATTTTGGATGTCTCTGATGTCAGTTGTTGTCCTATCAATATAATATGTTTATGTTTCAGTAGTTCCGACCTCATTTTGGATATCTTGGATGTCAGTTGTTGTCCTGTCAATATAATATGTTGGTTTTAGTAGTTCCCACTTCATTTTAGATGTCCCCAATGCCAGTTGTTGTCCTGTCAATATGCTTGTTTTAGTAGTTTCGACCTCATTTAGGATGTCCCCGATGTCAGTTGTTGTCCTGTCAATATAATATGTTTGTTTTAGTAGTTCCCACCTCATTTTGGATGTCTACGATGTCAGTTGTTGTCCTGTCAATGTGTTTGTTTTAGTAGTTTCGACCTCATTTTGGATGTCCCCGATGTCAGTTGATATCCTGTCAATATAATGTTTGTTTTAGTAGTTCCCACCTCATTTTGGATGTCCCCGATGTCAGTTGTTGTCCTGTCAATATAATATGTTTATGTTTCCGTAGTTCTGACCTCATTTTGGATATCTCGGATCTCAGTTGTTGTCCTGTCAATATAATATGTTTGTTTTAGTAGTTCCGACCTCATTTTGGATGTCTCCGATGTCAGTTGTTGTCCTGTCAATATAATATGTTTGTTTTAGTAGTTCCGACCTCATTTTGGATGTCTCCGATGTCAGTTGTTGTCCTGTCAATATAATATGTTGGTTTTAGTAGTTCCGACCTCATTTTGGATGTCCCCAATGCCAGTTGTTGTCCTGTCAATATGTTTGTTTTAGTAGTTCCCACCTCATTTTGGATGTCCCCGATGTCAGTTGTTGTCCTGTCAATATAATATGTTGGTTTTAGTAGTTCCGACCTCATTTTGGATGTCCCCGATGTCAGTTGTTGTCCTGTCAATTTGTTTGTTTTAGTAGTTCCGACCTCATTTTGAATATCTCGGATGTCAGTTGTTATCCTGTCAATATAATATGTTGGTTTTAGTAGTTCCAACCTCATTTTGGATGTCCCCAATGTCAGTTGTTGTCCTGTCAATATAATATGTTGGTTTTAGTAGTTCCAACCTCATTTTGGATGTCCCCAATGTCAGTTGTTGTCCTGTCAATATGTTTGTTTTAGTAGTTCCCACCTCATTTTGGATGTCGCCGATGTCAGTTGTTGTCCTGTCAATGTGTTTGTTTTAAAAGTTCCCACCTCATTTTGGATGTCCCCGACGTTGTTGTCCTGTCAATATGTTTGTTTTAGTAGTTCCGACTTCATGTTGGATGTCCCCAATGCCAGTTGTTGTCCTGTCAATATGTTTGTTTTAGTAGTTCCCACCTCATTTTGGATGTCTCTGATGCCAGTTGTTGTCCTGTCAATATATTATGTTTATGTTTCAGTAGTTCCGACCTCATTTTGGATATCTTGGATATCAGTTGTTGTCCTGTCAATATAATATGTTGGTTTTAGTAGTTCAGACCTCATTTTGGATGTCTCCGATGTCAGCTGTTGTCCTGTCAATATGTTTGTTTTAGTAGTTCCGACCTCATTTTGGATGTGTCCGATGTCAGTTGTTGTCCTGTCAATATGTTGGTTTTAGTAGTTCCGACCTCATTTTGGATATCTTGGATATCAGTTGTTGTCCTGTCAATATAATATGTTGGTTTTAGTAGTTCAGACCTCATTTTGGATGTCTCCGATGTCAGTTGTTGTACTGTCAATATAATATGTTGGTTTTAGTAGTTCCCACTTTATTTTAGATGTCCCCAATGTCAGTTGTTGTCCTGTCAATATGTTTGTTTTAGTAGTTCCGACCTCATTTTGGATGTCCCCGATGTCAGTTGTTGTCCTGTCAATATAATATGTTTATGTTTCAGTAGTTCCGACCTCATTTTGGATATCTCGGATGTCAGTTGTTGTCCTGTCAATATAATGTTTGTTTTAGTAGTTCCGACCTCATTTTGGATGTCCCCGATGTCAATTGTTGTCCTGTCAATATAATATGTTTATGTTTCAGTAGTTTCGACCTCATTTTGGATATCTCGGATGTCAGTTGTTGTCTTGTCAATATAATATGTTGGTTTTAGTAGTTCCCACTTCATTTTGGATTTCCCCGATGCTAGTTGTTGTCCTGTCAATGTGTTTGTTTTAGTAGTTCCGACCTCATTTTGGATATCTTGGATGTCAGTTGTTGTCCTGTCAATGTAATATGTTTGTTTTAGTAGTTCCCACCTCATTTTGGATGTCCCCGATGTCAGTTGTTGTCCTGTCAATGTGTTTGTTTTAGTAGTTCCGACCTCATTTTGGATGTCTCCGATGTCAGTTGTTGTCCTGTCAATATGTTTGTTTTAGTAGTTCTGACCTCATTTTGGATGTCCCCAATGTCAGTTGTTGTCCTGTCAATGTGTTTGTTTTAATAGTTCCGACCTCATTTTGGATGTCTCCGATGTCAGTTGTTGTCCTGTCAATATGTTTGTTTTAGTAGTTCCGACCTCATTTTGGATATCTTGGATGTCAGTTGTTGTCCTGTCAATGTAATATGTTTGTTTTAGTAGTTCCCACCTCATTTTGGATGTCCCCGATGTCAGTTGTTGTCCTGTCAATGTGTTTGTTTTAGTAGTTCCGACCTCATTTTGGATGTCTCCGATGTCAGTTGTTGTCCTGTCAATATGTTTGTTTTAGTAGTTCCGACCTCATTTTGGATGTCCCCAATGTCAGTTGTTGTCCTGTCAATAGAATATGTTGGTTTTAGTAGTTCCGACCTCATTTTGGATGTCCGCAATGCCAGTTGTTGTCCTGTCAATGTGTTTGTTTTAATAGTTCCGACCTCATTTTGGATGTCTCCGATGTCAGTTGTTGTCCTGTCAATATGTTTGTTTTAGTAGTTCCGACCTCATTTTGGATATCTTGGATGTCAGTTGTTGTCCTGTCAATGTAATATGTTTGTTTTAGTAGTTCCCACCTCATTTTGGATGTCCCCGATGTCAGTTGTTGTCCTGTCAATGTGTTTGTTTTAGTAGTTCCGACCTCATTTTGGATGTCTCCGATGTCAGTTGTTGTCCTGTCAATATGTTTGTTTTAGTAGTTCCGACCTCATTTTGGATGTCCCCAATGTCAGTTGTTGTCCTGTCAATAGAATATGTTGGTTTTAGTAGTTCCGACCTCATTTTGGATGTCCGCAATGCCAGTTGTTGTCCTGTCAATATGTTTGTTTTAGTAGTTCCGACCACATTTTGGATGTCTCTGATGTCAGTTGTTGTCCTGTCAATATGTTTCTTTTAGTAGTTCCGACCTCATTTTGAATATCTCGGATGTCAGTTGTTATCCTGTCAATATAATATGTTGGTTTTAGTAATTCCAACCTCATTTTGGATGTCCCCAATGTCAGTTGTTGTCCTGTCAATATGTTTGTTTTAGTAGTTCCCACCTCATTTTGGATGTCGCAGATGTCAGTTGTTGTCCTGTCAATGTGTTTGTTTTAATAGTTCCGACCTCATTTTGGATGTCCCCGACGTCAGTTGTTGTCCTGTCAATATGTTTGTTTTAGTAGTTCCGACCTCATGTTGGATGTCCCCAATGTCAGTTGTTGTCCTGTCAATATGTTGGTTTTAGTAGTTCCCACCTCATTTTGGATGTCTCTGATGTCAGTTGTTGTCCTATCAATATAATATGTTTATGTTTCAGTAGTTCCGACCTCATTTTGGATATCTTGGATGTCAGTTGTTGTCCTGTCAATATAATATGTTGGTTTTAGTAGTTCCCACTTCATTTTAGATGTCCCCAATGCCAGTTGTTGTCCTGTCAATATGCTTGTTTTAGTAGTTTCGACCTCATTTAGGATGTCCCCGATGTCAGTTGTTGTCCTGTCAATATAATATGTTTGTTTTAGTAGTTCCCACCTCATTTTGGATGTCTACGATGTCAGTTGTTGTCCTGTCAATGTGTTTGTTTTAGTAGTTTCGACCTCATTTTGGATGTCCCCGATGTCAGTTGATATCCTGTCAATATAATGTTTGTTTTAGTAGTTCCCACCTCATTTTGGATGTCCCCGATGTCAGTTGTTGTCCTGTCAATATAATATGTTTATGTTTCCGTAGTTCTGACCTCATTTTGGATATCTCGGATCTCAGTTGTTGTCCTGTCAATATAATATGTTTGTTTTAGTAGTTCCGACCTCATTTTGGATGTCTCCGATGTCAGTTGTTGTCCTGTCAATATAATATGTTTGTTTTAGTAGTTCCGACCTCATTTTGGATGTCTCCGATGTCAGTTGTTGTCCTGTCAATATAATATGTTGGTTTTAGTAGTTCCGACCTCATTTTGGATGTCCCCAATGCCAGTTGTTGTCCTGTCAATATGTTTGTTTTAGTAGTTCCCACCTCATTTTGGATGTCCCCGATGTCAGTTGTTGTCCTGTCAATATAATATGTTGGTTTTAGTAGTTCCGACCTCATTTTGGATGTCCCCGATGTCAGTTGTTGTCCTGTCAATTTGTTTGTTTTAGTAGTTCCGACCTCATTTTGAATATCTCGGATGTCAGTTGTTATCCTGTCAATATAATATGTTGGTTTTAGTAGTTCCAACCTCATTTTGGATGTCCCCAATGTCAGTTGTTGTCCTGTCAATATAATATGTTGGTTTTAGTAGTTCCAACCTCATTTTGGATGTCCCCAATGTCAGTTGTTGTCCTGTCAATATGTTTGTTTTAGTAGTTCCCACCTCATTTTGGATGTCCCCAATGTCAGTTGTTGTCCTGTCAATATAATATGTTGGTTTTAGTAGTTCCAACCTCATTTTGGATGTCGCCGATGTCAGTTGTTGTCCTGTCAATATAATATGTTGGTTTTAGTAGTTCCAACCTCATTTTGGATGTCGCCGATGTCAGTTGTTGTCCTGTCAATGTGTTTGTTTTAAAAGTTCCCACCTCATTTTGGATGTCCCCGACGTTGTTGTCCTGTCAATATGTTTGTTTTAGTAGTTCCGACTTCATGTTGGATGTCCCCAATGCCAGTTGTTGTCCTGTCAATATGTTTGTTTTAGTAGTTCCCACCTCATTTTGGATGTCTCTGATGCCAGTTGTTGTCCTGTCAATATATTATGTTTATGTTTCAGTAGTTCCGACCTCATTTTGGATATCTTGGATATCAGTTGTTGTCCTGTCAATATAATATGTTGGTTTTAGTAGTTCAGACCTCATTTTGGATGTCTCCGATGTCAGCTGTTGTCCTGTCAATATGTTTGTTTTAGTAGTTCCGACCTCATTTTGGATGTGTCCGATGTCAGTTGTTGTCCTGTCAATATGTTGGTTTTAGTAGTTCCGACCTCATTTTGGATATCTTGGATATCAGTTGTTGTCCTGTCAATATAATATGTTGGTTTTAGTAGTTCAGACCTCATTTTGGATGTCTCCGATGTCAGTTGTTGTACTGTCAATATAATATGTTGGTTTTAGTAGTTCCCACTTTATTTTAGATGTCCCCAATGTCAGTTGTTGTCCTGTCAATATGTTTGTTTTAGTAGTTCCGACCTCATTTTGGATGTCCCCGATGTCAGTTGTTGTCCTGTCAATATAATATGTTTATGTTTCAGTAGTTCCGACCTCATTTTGGATATCTCGGATGTCAGTTGTTGTCCTGTCAATATAATGTTTGTTTTAGTAGTTCCGACCTCATTTTGGATGTCCCCGATGTCAATTGTTGTCCTGTCAATATAATATGTTTATGTTTCAGTAGTTTCGACCTCATTTTGGATATCTCGGATGTCAGTTGTTGTCTTGTCAATATAATATGTTGGTTTTAGTAGTTCCCACTTCATTTTGGATTTCCCCGATGCTAGTTGTTGTCCTGTCAATGTGTTTGTTTTAGTAGTTCCGACCTCATTTTGGATATCTTGGATGTCAGTTGTTGTCCTGTCAATGTAATATGTTTGTTTTAGTAGTTCCCACCTCATTTTGGATGTCCCCGATGTCAGTTGTTGTCCTGTCAATGTGTTTGTTTTAGTAGTTCCGACCTCATTTTGGATGTCTCCGATGTCAGTTGTTGTCCTGTCAATATGTTTGTTTTAGTAGTTCTGACCTCATTTTGGATGTCCCCAATGTCAGTTGTTGTCCTGTCAATGTGTTTGTTTTAATAGTTCCGACCTCATTTTGGATGTCTCCGATGTCAGTTGTTGTCCTGTCAATATGTTTGTTTTAGTAGTTCCGACCTCATTTTGGATATCTTGGATGTCAGTTGTTGTCCTGTCAATGTAATATGTTTGTTTTAGTAGTTCCCACCTCATTTTGGATGTCCCCGATGTCAGTTGTTGTCCTGTCAATGTGTTTGTTTTAGTAGTTCCGACCTCATTTTGGATGTCTCCGATGTCAGTTGTTGTCCTGTCAATATGTTTGTTTTAGTAGTTCCGACCTCATTTTGGATGTCCCCAATGTCAGTTGTTGTCCTGTCAATAGAATATGTTGGTTTTAGTAGTTCCGACCTCATTTTGGATGTCCGCAATGCCAGTTGTTGTCCTGTCAATATGTTTGTTTTAGTAGTTCCGACCACATTTTGGATGTCTCTGATGTCAGTTGTTGTCCTGTCAATATGTTTCTTTTAGTAGTTCCGACCTCATTTTGAATATCTCGGATGTCAGTTGTTATCCTGTCAATATAATATGTTGGTTTTAGTAGTTCCAACCTCATTTTGGATGTCCCCAATGTCAGTTGTTGTCCTGTCAATATGTTTGTTTTAGTAGTTCCCACCTCATTTTGGATGTCGCAGATGTCAGTTGTTGTCCTGTCAATGTGTTTGTTTTAATAGTTCCGACCTCATTTTGGATGTCCCCGACGTCAGTTGTTGTCCTGTCAATATGTTTGTTTTAGTAGTTCCGACCTCATGTTGGATGTCCCCAATGTCAGTTGTTGTCCTGTCAATATGTTGGTTTTAGTAGTTCCCACCTCATTTTGGATGTCTCTGATGTCAGTTGTTGTCCTATCAATATAATATGTTTATGTTTCAGTAGTTCCGACCTCATTTTGGATATCTTGGATGTCAGTTGTTGTCCTGTCAATATAATATGTTTATGTTTCAGTAGTTCCGACCTCATTTTGGATGTCCCCAATGTCAGTTGTTGTCCTGTCAATATGTTTGTTTTAGTAGTTCCGACCTCATGTTGGATGTCCCCAATGTCAGTTGTTGTCCTGTCAATATGTTGGTTTTAGTAGTTCCCACTTCATTTTAGATGTCCCCAATGCCAGTTGTTGTCCTGTCAATATGCTTGTTTTAGTAGTTTCGACCTCATTTAGGATGTCCCCGATGTCAGTTGTTGTCCTGTCAATATAATATGTTTGTTTTAGTAGTTCCCACCTCATTTTGGATGTCTACGATGTCAGTTGTTGTCCTGTCAATGTGTTTGTTTTAGTAGTTTCGACCTCATTTTGGATGTCCCCGATGTCAGTTGATATCCTGTCAATATAATGTTTGTTTTAGTAGTTCCCACCTCATTTTGGATGTCCCCGATGTCAGTTGTTGTCCTGTCAATATAATATGTTTATGTTTCAGTAGTTCCGACCTCATTTTGGATATCTCGGATGTCAGTTGTTGTCCTGTCAATATAATATGTTTGTTTTAGTAGTTCCGACCTCATTTTGGATGTCTCCGATGTCAGTTGTTGTCCTGTCAATATAATATGTTGGTTTTAGTAGTTCCAACCTCATTTTGGATGTCCCCAATGCCAGTTGTTGTCCTGTCAATATGTTTGTTTTAGTAGTTCCCACCTCATTTTGGATGTCCCCGATGTCAGTTGTTGTCCTGTCAATATAATATGTTGGTTTTAGTAGTTCCGACCTCATTTTGGATGTCCCCAATGTCAGTTGTTGTCCTGTCAATATGTTTGTTTTAGTAGTTCCGACCACATTTTGGATGTCTCTGATGTCAGTTGTTGTCCTGTCAATATGTTTGTTTTAGTAGTTCCGACCTCATTTTGAATATCTCGGATGTCAGTTGTTATCCTGTCAATATAATATGTTGGTTTTAGTAGTTCCAACCTCATTTTGGATGTCCCCAATGTCAGTTGTTGTCCTGTCAATATGTTTGTTTTAGTAGTTCCCACCTCATTTTGGATGTCGCAGATGTCAGTTGTTGTCCTGTCAATGTGTTTGTTTTAATAGTTCCGGCCTCATTTTGGATGTCCCCGACGTCAGTTGTTGTCCTGTCAATATGTTTGTTTTAGTAGTTCCGACCTCATGTTGGATGTCCCCAATGTCAGTTGTTGTCCTGTCAATATGTTGGTTTTAGTAGTTCCCACCTCATTTTGGATGTCTCTGATGTCAGTTGTTGTCCTATCAATATAATATGTTTATGTTTCAGTAGTTCCGACCTCATTTTGGATATCTTGGATGTCAGTTGTTGTCCTGTCAATATAATATGTTGGTTTTAGTAGTTCCCACTTCATTTTAGATGTCCCCAATGCCAGTTGTTGTCCTGTCAATATGCTTGTTTTAGTAGTTTCGACCTCATTTAGGATGTCCCCGATGTCAGTTGTTGTCCTGTCAATATAATATGTTTGTTTTAGTAGTTCCCACCTCATTTTGGATGTCTACGATGTCAGTTGTTGTCCTGTCAATGTGTTTGTTTTAGTAGTTTCGACCTCATTTTGGATGTCCCCGATGTCAGTTGATATCCTGTCAATATAATGTTTGTTTTAGTAGTTCCCACCTCATTTTGGATGTCCCCGATGTCAGTTGTTGTCCTGTCAATATAATATGTTTATGTTTCCGTAGTTCTGACCTCATTTTGGATATCTCGGATCTCAGTTGTTGTCCTGTCAATATAATATGTTTGTTTTAGTAGTTCCGACCTCATTTTGGATGTCTCCGATGTCAGTTGTTGTCCTGTCAATATAATATGTTTGTTTTAGTAGTTCCGACCTCATTTTGGATGTCTCCGATGTCAGTTGTTGTCCTGTCAATATAATATGTTGGTTTTAGTAGTTCCGACCTCATTTTGGATGTCCCCAATGCCAGTTGTTGTCCTGTCAATATGTTTGTTTTAGTAGTTCCCACCTCATTTTGGATGTCCCCGATGTCAGTTGTTGTCCTGTCAATATAATATGTTGGTTTTAGTAGTTCCGACCTCATTTTGGATGTCCCCGATGTCAGTTGTTGTCCTGTCAATTTGTTTGTTTTAGTAGTTCCGACCTCATTTTGAATATCTCGGATGTCAGTTGTTATCCTGTCAATATAATATGTTGGTTTTAGTAGTTCCAACCTCATTTTGGATGTCCCCAATGTCAGTTGTTGTCCTGTCAATATAATATGTTGGTTTTAGTAGTTCCAACCTCATTTTGGATGTCCCCAATGTCAGTTGTTGTCCTGTCAATATGTTTGTTTTAGTAGTTCCCACCTCATTTTGGATGTCCCCAATGTCAGTTGTTGTCCTGTCAATATAATATGTTGGTTTTAGTAGTTCCAACCTCATTTTGGATGTCGCCGATGTCAGTTGTTGTCCTGTCAATATAATATGTTGGTTTTAGTAGTTCCAACCTCATTTTGGATGTCGCCGATGTCAGTTGTTGTCCTGTCAATGTGTTTGTTTTAAAAGTTCCCACCTCATTTTGGATGTCCCCGACGTTGTTGTCCTGTCAATATGTTTGTTTTAGTAGTTCCGACTTCATGTTGGATGTCCCCAATGCCAGTTGTTGTCCTGTCAATATGTTTGTTTTAGTAGTTCCCACCTCATTTTGGATGTCTCTGATGCCAGTTGTTGTCCTGTCAATATATTATGTTTATGTTTCAGTAGTTCCGACCTCATTTTGGATATCTTGGATATCAGTTGTTGTCCTGTCAATATAATATGTTGGTTTTAGTAGTTCAGACCTCATTTTGGATGTCTCCGATGTCAGCTGTTGTCCTGTCAATATGTTTGTTTTAGTAGTTCCGACCTCATTTTGGATGTGTCCGATGTCAGTTGTTGTCCTGTCAATATGTTGGTTTTAGTAGTTCCGACCTCATTTTGGATATCTTGGATATCAGTTGTTGTCCTGTCAATATAATATGTTGGTTTTAGTAGTTCAGACCTCATTTTGGATGTCTCCGATGTCAGTTGTTGTACTGTCAATATAATATGTTGGTTTTAGTAGTTCCCACTTTATTTTAGATGTCCCCAATGTCAGTTGTTGTCCTGTCAATATGTTTGTTTTAGTAGTTCCGACCTCATTTTGGATGTCCCCGATGTCAGTTGTTGTCCTGTCAATATAATATGTTTATGTTTCAGTAGTTCCGACCTCATTTTGGATATCTCGGATGTCAGTTGTTGTCCTGTCAATATAATGTTTGTTTTAGTAGTTCCGACCTCATTTTGGATGTCCCCGATGTCAATTGTTGTCCTGTCAATATAATATGTTTATGTTTCAGTAGTTTCGACCTCATTTTGGATATCTCGGATGTCAGTTGTTGTCTTGTCAATATAATATGTTGGTTTTAGTAGTTCCCACTTCATTTTGGATTTCCCCGATGCTAGTTGTTGTCCTGTCAATGTGTTTGTTTTAGTAGTTCCGACCTCATTTTGGATATCTTGGATGTCAGTTGTTGTCCTGTCAATGTAATATGTTTGTTTTAGTAGTTCCCACCTCATTTTGGATGTCCCCGATGTCAGTTGTTGTCCTGTCAATGTGTTTGTTTTAGTAGTTCCGACCTCATTTTGGATGTCTCCGATGTCAGTTGTTGTCCTGTCAATATGTTTGTTTTAGTAGTTCTGACCTCATTTTGGATGTCCCCAATGTCAGTTGTTGTCCTGTCAATGTGTTTGTTTTAATAGTTCCGACCTCATTTTGGATGTCTCCGATGTCAGTTGTTGTCCTGTCAATATGTTTGTTTTAGTAGTTCCGACCTCATTTTGGATATCTTGGATGTCAGTTGTTGTCCTGTCAATGTAATATGTTTGTTTTAGTAGTTCCCACCTCATTTTGGATGTCCCCGATGTCAGTTGTTGTCCTGTCAATGTGTTTGTTTTAGTAGTTCCGACCTCATTTTGGATGTCTCCGATGTCAGTTGTTGTCCTGTCAATATGTTTGTTTTAGTAGTTCCGACCTCATTTTGGATGTCCCCAATGTCAGTTGTTGTCCTGTCAATAGAATATGTTGGTTTTAGTAGTTCCGACCTCATTTTGGATGTCCGCAATGCCAGTTGTTGTCCTGTCAATATGTTTGTTTTAGTAGTTCCGACCACATTTTGGATGTCTCTGATGTCAGTTGTTGTCCTGTCAATATGTTTCTTTTAGTAGTTCCGACCTCATTTTGAATATCTCGGATGTCAGTTGTTATCCTGTCAATATAATATGTTGGTTTTAGTAGTTCCAACCTCATTTTGGATGTCCCCAATGTCAGTTGTTGTCCTGTCAATATGTTTGTTTTAGTAGTTCCCACCTCATTTTGGATGTCGCAGATGTCAGTTGTTGTCCTGTCAATGTGTTTGTTTTAATAGTTCCGACCTCATTTTGGATGTCCCCGACGTCAGTTGTTGTCCTGTCAATATGTTTGTTTTAGTAGTTCCGACCTCATGTTGGATGTCCCCAATGTCAGTTGTTGTCCTGTCAATATGTTGGTTTTAGTAGTTCCCACCTCATTTTGGATGTCTCTGATGTCAGTTGTTGTCCTATCAATATAATATGTTTATGTTTCAGTAGTTCCGACCTCATTTTGGATATCTTGGATGTCAGTTGTTGTCCTGTCAATATAATATGTTTATGTTTCAGTAGTTCCGACCTCATTTTGGATGTCCCCAATGTCAGTTGTTGTCCTGTCAATATGTTTGTTTTAGTAGTTCCGACCTCATGTTGGATGTCCCCAATGTCAGTTGTTGTCCTGTCAATATGTTGGTTTTAGTAGTTCCCACTTCATTTTAGATGTCCCCAATGCCAGTTGTTGTCCTGTCAATATGCTTGTTTTAGTAGTTTCGACCTCATTTAGGATGTCCCCGATGTCAGTTGTTGTCCTGTCAATATAATATGTTTGTTTTAGTAGTTCCCACCTCATTTTGGATGTCTACGATGTCAGTTGTTGTCCTGTCAATGTGTTTGTTTTAGTAGTTTCGACCTCATTTTGGATGTCCCCGATGTCAGTTGATATCCTGTCAATATAATGTTTGTTTTAGTAGTTCCCACCTCATTTTGGATGTCCCCGATGTCAGTTGTTGTCCTGTCAATATAATATGTTTATGTTTCAGTAGTTCCGACCTCATTTTGGATATCTCGGATGTCAGTTGTTGTCCTGTCAATATAATATGTTTGTTTTAGTAGTTCCGACCTCATTTTGGATGTCTCCGATGTCAGTTGTTGTCCTGTCAATATAATATGTTGGTTTTAGTAGTTCCAACCTCATTTTGGATGTCCCCAATGCCAGTTGTTGTCCTGTCAATATGTTTGTTTTAGTAGTTCCCACCTCATTTTGGATGTCCCCGATGTCAGTTGTTGTCCTGTCAATATAATATGTTGGTTTTAGTAGTTCCGACCTCATTTTGGATGTCCCCAATGTCAGTTGTTGTCCTGTCAATATGTTTGTTTTAGTAGTTCCGACCACATTTTGGATGTCTCTGATGTCAGTTGTTGTCCTGTCAATATGTTTGTTTTAGTAGTTCCGACCTCATTTTGAATATCTCGGATGTCAGTTGTTATCCTGTCAATATAATATGTTGGTTTTAGTAGTTCCAACCTCATTTTGGATGTCCCCAATGTCAGTTGTTGTCCTGTCAATATGTTTGTTTTAGTAGTTCCCACCTCATTTTGGATGTCGCAGATGTCAGTTGTTGTCCTGTCAATGTGTTTGTTTTAATAGTTCCGGCCTCATTTTGGATGTCCCCGACGTCAGTTGTTGTCCTGTCAATATGTTTGTTTTAGTAGTTCCGACCTCATGTTGGATGTCCCCAATGTCAGTTGTTGTCCTGTCAATATGTTTGTTTTAGTAGTTCCCACCTCATTTTGGATGTCTCTGATGCCAGTTGTTGTCCTGTCAATATATTATGTTTATGTTTTAGTAGTTCCGACCTCATTTTGGATATCTCGGATATCAGTTGTTGTTCTGTCAATATAATATGTTGGTTTTAGTAGTTCAGACCTCATTTTGGATGTCTCCGATGTCAGCTGTTGTCCTGTCAATATGTTTGTTTTAGTAGTTCCGACCTCATTTTGGATGTGTCCGATCAGTTGTTGTCCTGTCAATATGTTGGTTTTAGTAGTTCCGACCTCATTTTGGATATCTTGGATATCAGTTGTTGTCCTGTCAATATAATATGTTGGTTTTAGTAGTTCCGACCTCATTTTGGATGTCTCCGATGTCAGTTGTTGTCCTGTCAATATAATATGTTTATGTTTCAGTAGTTCCGACCTCATTTTGGATATCTCAGATGTCAGTTGTTGTCTTGTCAATATAATATGTTGGTTTTAGTAGTTCCCACTTCATTTTGGATGTCCCCGATGCTAGTTGTTGTCCTGTCAATGTGTTTGTTTTAGTAGTTCCGACCTCATTTTGGATATCTTGGATGTCAGTTGTTGTCCTGTCAATGTAATATGTTTGTTTTAGTAGTTCCCACCTCATTTTGGATGTCCCCAATGTCAGTTGTTGTCCTGTCAATATGTTGGTTTTAGTAGTTCCCACCTCATTTTGGATGTCTCTGATGTCAGTTGTTGTCCTGTCAATATAATATGTTTATGTTTCAGTAGTTCCGACCTCATTTTGGATATCTCTGATGTCAGTTGTTGTCCTGTCAATATAATATGTTTATGTTTCAGTAGTTCCGACCTCATTTTGGATGTCTCTGATGTCAGTTGTTGTCCTGTCAATATAATATGTTTATGTTTCAGTAGTTCCGACCTCATTTTGGATATCTCGGATGTCAGTTGTTGTCCTGTCAATATAATATGTTGGTTTTAGTAGTTCTGACCTCATTTTGGATGTCTCCGATGTCAGTCGATGTCCTGTCGATATGTTTGTTTTAGTAGTTCCGACCTCATTTTGGATGTCTCCAATGCCAGTTGTTGTCCTGTCAATATGTTTGTTTTAGTAGTTCCCACCTCATTTTGGATGTCCCCGATGTCAGTTGTTGTCCTGTCAATATAATTTGTTTATGTTTCAGTAGTTCCGACCTCATTTTGAATATCTCGGATGTCAGTTGTTGTCCTGTCAATATAATATGTTTGTTTTAGTAGTTCCGACCTCATTTTGGATGTCTCCGATGTCAGTTGTTGTCCTGTCAATATGTTTGTTTTAGTAGTTCCCACCTCATTTTGGATGTCGCCGATGTCAGTTGTTGTCCTGTCAATGTGTTTGTTTTAGTAGTTCCGACCTCATTTTGGATGTCCCCAATGTCAGTTGTTGTCCTGTCAATATATGTTGGTTTTAGTAGTTCCGACCTAATTTTGGATGTCCGCAATGCCAGTTGTTGTCCTGTCAATATGTTTGTTTTAGTAGTTTTGACCTCATTTTGGATGTCCCCGATGTCAGTCGATGTCCTGTCGATATGTTTGTTTTAGTAGTTCCGACCTCATTTTGGATGTCTCCAATGCCAGTTGTTGTCCTGTTAATATGTTTGTTTTAGTAGTTCCCACCTCATTTTGGATGTCTCCGATGCCAGTTGTTGTCCTGTTAATATGTTTGTTTTAGTAGTTCCCACCTCATTTTGGATGTCCCCGATGTCAGTTGTTGTCCTGTCAATATAATATGTTTATGTTTCAGTAGTTCCGACCTCATTTTGAATATCTCGGATGTCAGTTGTTGTCCTGTCAATATAATATGTTGGTTTTAGTAGTTCCGACCTCATTTTGGATGTCTCTGATGTCAGTTGTTGTCCTGTCAATATGTTTGTTTTAGTAGTTCCCACCTCATTTTGGATGTCGCCGATGTCAGTTGTTGTCCTGTCAATACAATATGTTTATGTTTCAGTAGTTCCGACCTCATTTTGGATATCTCGGATGTCAGTTGTTGTCTTGTCAATATAAAATGTTGGTTTTAGACTAAAACTTTTAGTAGTTTCCGACCTCATTTTGGATGTCCCCAATGCCAGTTGTTGTCCTGTCAATATGTTTGTTTTAGTAGTTCCCACCTCATTTTGGATGTCTCCGATGTCAGTTGTTGTCCTGTCAACATGTTTGTTTTAGTAGTTCCCACCTCATTTTGGATGTCCCCAATGCCAGTTGTTGTCCTGTCAATATGTTTGTTTTAGTAGTTCCCACCTCATTTCGGATGTCTCCGATGTCAGTTGTTGTCCTGTCAATATGTTTGTTTTAGTTCATAAGTTTTAGAGTTTTGTGCTCCCAAGTCACTGGCAATAACATTGGCACGGGTCATCTCTGACCAAATCTGATTGCACACTTCTGGATGTCATTTGATATAGGATGTCATTTGGTGCTGATTTGAATCAGGACTGCAGTGCCTTGGTGGAGGTTATGCACTCTTCCAATATCATTTATAGAGGAACAGGTATGACTGTCCCAGTCTTTAGCCGCCTTTTGTCACCACGCTAATCCTATAAACCACCTGCGCTCATCTGACGTCTGGGTGGGCTCTTGCGTAACGCCGCTGAATAGCCGACCCGTGTTTCCCCTGGTGACCGGATGACTACGGGGAGCGAGTTATTTTTAGCCCCGGAGCACATGCAGGGGGAAGATGGTGGAGCGCCCGCCTGTCACCCCTGGCTAAATCCTCTTCGGCGCAACCGAGAGGATCATTAAACTAACAAGAGGTGTAAAGTGAGATTCAGGGGTTCGTGTAACGGCGGTGGAGAAAGTCGGGATCAGAGAGGCTCGAGTGACACGTCTCCGAAGGGTTCTCTCTTTCCATTTTAAACTTGCGTGCACGTTCCTTTGTGCGCCGGTGGAAGCTCAGCTATGCCTGTCCATGTCCTTGTATCACCTAACACCAGCAGCATGCTAGGGGGAGGGAGGCCATGAGAACATTCATGCAACTTAAAGGCCTACTGAAATGGAATATTCTCATTCAAACGGGGATAGCAGGTCCATCCTATGTGTCATACTTGATCATTTCGCGACATTGCCATATTTTTGCAGAAAGGATTTAGTAGAGAACTTCGACGATAAAGTTCGCAACTTTTGGTCGCTGATAAAAAAGCCTTGCCTGTACCGGAAGTAGCGTGACGTCACAGGTTGTGGAGCTCCTCACATCTGCACATTGTTTACAATCATGGCCACTGGCAGGGAGAGCGATTCGGACCGAGAAAGCGACGATTACCCCATTAATTTGAGCGAGGATGAAAAATTTGTGGATGAGGAAAGTGAGAGTGAAGGACTAGAGGGCAGTGGGAGCGATTCAGATAGGGAAGATGCTGTGAGAGGCGGGTGGGACCTGATATTCAGCTGGGAATGACTAAAACAGTAAATAAACACAAGACATCTATATACTCTATTAGCCACAACACAACCAGGCTTATATTTAATATGCCACAAATTAATCCGCATAACAAACACCTCCCCCCTCCCGTCCATACAACCCGCCAATACAACTCAAACACCTGCACAACACACTCAATCCCACAGCCCAAAGTACCGTTCACCTCCCCGAAGTTCATGTTTGGAAGCCGCAGCTGCGTACATACTCACGGTACCGCGTCTGCGTATCCAACTCAAAGTCCTCCTGGTAAGAGTCTCTGTTGTCCCAGTTCTCCACAAGCCAATGGTAAAGCTTGACTGTCATCTTTCGGGAATGTAAACAATGAAACACCGGCTACGTGTTTGTGTTGCTGCAGCCGGCCGCTAATACACCGCTTCCCACCTACAGCTTTCTTCTTTGCTGTCTCCATTGTTCATTGAACAAATTTGCAAAAGATTCACCAACACAGATGTCCAGAATACTGTGAAATTTTGCGATGAAAACAGACGACTTAATAGCTGGCCACAATGCTGTCACAAAATGTCCGCTACAATCCGTGACGTCACGTGCAGGCGTCATCATACCGAGACGTTTTCAGCAGAATATTTCGCGGGAAATTTAAAATTGCACTTTACTAATCCAACCCGGCCGTATTGGCATGTGTTGCAATGTTAAGATTTCATCATTGATATATAAACTATCAGACTGCGTGGTCGGTAGTAGTGGCTTTCAGTAGGCCTTTAAAGGCCTACTGAAACCCACTACTACCGACCACGCAGTCTGATAGTTTATATATCAATGATGAAATCTTAACATTATAACACATGCCAATACGGCCGGGTTAACTTATAAAGTGACATTTTAAATTTGCCGCTAAACTTCCGGTTCGAAACGCCTCTGAGGATGACGTATGCGCGTGACGTAGACCGGCGAACACGGGTATGCCTTCCACATTGAAGCCAATACGAAAAAGCTCTGTTTTCATTTCATAATTCCACAGTATTCTGGACATCTGTGTTCGTGAATCTGTTGCAATCATGTTCATTGCATTATGGAGAAGGAAGCTGAGCAAGCAAAGAAGAAAGTTGTCGGTGCGAAATGGACGTATTTTTCGAACGTAGTCAGCAACAACAGTACACAGCCGGCGCTTCTTTGTTTACATTCCCGAAAGATGCAGTCAAGATGGAAGAACTCGGATAACAGAGACTCTAAACAGGAGGACTTTTGACTTCGATACACAGACGCCTGTAGAGAACTGGGACAACACAGACTCTTACCAGGATTACTTTGATTTGGATGACAAAGACGCAGACGTGCTACTGTGAGTATGCAGCTTTGGCTTCTAAACATTTGATCGCTTGACCGTATGTGCGCAACTTTTTTTTGCGTATGTACGTAACTTTTTTAAAATATATAAGCTTTATGAACCTTGGGTTAGGTGAACGGTCTTTTGGGCTGAGTGATTGTGTGTGTTGATCAGGTGTTTGAATTGTATTGGCGTGTTCTATGGAGCTAGGAGCTAGCATAACATACACGCAGGTGTTTTTATGCAGGATTAATTTGTGGCATATTAAATATAAGCCTGGTTGTGTTGTGGCTAATAGAGTATATATATGTCTTGTGTTTATTTACTGTTGTAGTCATTCCCAGCTGAATATCAGGTACCGTGAGTATGCAGCCTTGGCTGCTAAACATTTGATAGCTTGACCGTATGTGCGCGTCACGTACGTAACTTTTTAAAAATATATAAGCTTTATGAACCTTGGGTTAGGTGAACGGTCTTTTGGGCTGAGTGATTGTGTGTGTTGATCAGGTGTTTGAATTGTATTGGCGTGTTCTATGGAGCTAGGAGCTAGCAGAGGAGCTAGGAGCTAGCGTAACAAACACGCAGGTGTTTTTATGCAGGATTAATTTGTGGCATATTAAATATAAGCCTGGTTGTGTTGTGGCTAATAGAGTATATATATGTCTTGTGTTTATTTACTGTTGTAGTCATTCCCAGCTGAATATCAGGTCACCCCCGGCTCTCACAGCATCTTCCCTATCTGAATAGCTTCAACTCTCCACTAGTCCTTCACTTGCACTTTACTCATCCACAAATCTTTCATCCTCGCTCAAATTAATGGGGAAATTGTCGCTTTCTCGGTCCGAATCTCTCTCACTTCATGCGGCCATCATTGTAAACAATAGGGAAGTTTGCGTATATGTTCAACTGACTACGTCACGCTACTTCCGGTAGGGGCAAGCCTTTTTTTTTATCAGATACCAAAAGTTGCAATCTTTATCGTCGTTGTTCTATACTAAATCCTTTCAGCAAAAATATGGCAATATCGCGAAATGATCAAGTATGACACATAGAATAGATCTGCTATCCCCGTTTGAATAAAAAAAATTCATTTCAGTAGGCCTTTAAGCTAATATGGTGGGCACAATACTTTCTACTAGTGTTCTCCCGATACCAATATTTTGGTACCAGTACCGGTTCCAAAATTATTTAGATACTTTTCGATACTTTTATAAATAAAGAGGACCACAAAAAATTGAATTATTGGCTTTATTTTAACAAAAAATCTTAGGGTACATTAAACATATGTCTCTTATTGCAAGTTTGTCCTTAAATAAAATAGTGAACATACAAGACAACTTGTCTTTTTGTAGTAAGTAACCAAACAGAGGCTCCTAATTTAGCAGCTGACATATGCAGTAACATATTGTGTCATTTTCCATTCTATTATTTTGTAGGGGTATAACGGTACGTGTATTTGTATTGAACCGTTTCGGTAGGGGGGTTTCGGTTCGGTTCGGAGGTGTACCGAACGAGTTTCCACACGGACATATTAAGTAGCCGCCTCCGCTTCCTTCTGCCTCTGTCTCTGTCAGTCCTCTGCACCAGTGTTTTTCAACCACTGTGCCGCGGCACACTAGTGTGCCGTGAGATGCCGTCAGGTGTGCCGTGGGAGATTATCTAATTTCACCTATTTTGGTAAAAAATATTTTTTGCAAACCAGTGATTATAGTCTGCAAATGATGTGTTGTTGTTGAGTGTCGGTGCTGTCTAGAGCTCGGCAGAGTAACCGTGTAATACTCTTCCATAACAGTAGGTGGCAGCCGGTAGCTAATTGTTTTGTAGATGTCGGAAACAGGGAGGCAGTGTGCAGGTAAAAAGGTGTCTAATGCTTAAACCAAAAATAAACAAAAGGTAAGTGCCCCTAAGAAAAGGCAGTGGAACTTAGGGAAGGCTATGCAGAACGAAACTAAAACTGAACTGGCTATATAGTAAACAAAAACAGAATGCTGGACGACAGCAAAGACTTACTGTGGAGCAAAGACGGCGTCCACAATGTACATCTGAACATGACGTGACAATCAACAATGTCCCCACAAAGAAGGATAAAAACAACTGAAATATTATCGATTGCTAAAACAAAGTAGATGCGGGAAATATCACTCAAAGGAAGACATGAAACTGCTACAGGAAAATACCAAAAAAAGAGAAAAAAACACCAAAATAAGAGCGCAAGACAAGAAGTAAAACAGTACACACAGGAAGTCCAAATAAGTCAGGGTGTGATGTGACAGGTGGTGACAGTACACCTACTTTGAGACAAGAGCTATATTGATGCATGCTTGGTTATGGTTTAAAGTCATATCCAACAATTGCGACAACCACTTTTTACTGTCAACTGAGTTTAGTTTTTTTTAATGTTTTCTGCTGGTGGTGTGCCTCCGCATTTTTTTCAACGGAAAAAATGTGCCTTGGCTCAAAAAAGGTTGAAAAACACTGCTCTACACAGCACCCAGCATTGTCCCGCCCACGCAACCATCTGATTGGTTACAAACAGAGCGGTAACAGCCAATCAGCAGTGCGTATTCAGAGCGGTAACAGCCAATCAGCAGTGCGTATTCAGAGCGCATGGAGTCAGTGTTTAGCAGGTAAGCATCAGGCAGCGGACTCTCCCCAAATTATAATAAAGTCAAGTCAACTACTAGTAACATCACTATGAGC
This sequence comes from Entelurus aequoreus, assembly GCF_033978785.1. Lineage (NCBI taxonomy): Eukaryota > Metazoa > Chordata > Actinopteri > Syngnathiformes > Syngnathidae > Entelurus > Entelurus aequoreus. The sequence goes on from NC_084758.1 coordinate 19,409,858, forward strand.
CCGTTGACCTTCTAGAAACCTAAAAGGCAGCTCAGCTCGCTCGCAGTCCTGGCTTGAGGTGAAGGCTAATTCGCTTTTAGCGTGACGTTAGCTCATTTTGCGGTGTGTGTGTGTGTGTGTTACGGACAGCAAAGCCCTGTCTGTCTGTTATTTCACTTTACCTTTTTCTGTGTTGATTGAGCTGTGTTGAAGCAGGACATTATGTTAAATGAAGAGTTTCTGTCTCTGATAGTTGATATAATAATGTAACTGCATCATAAAGCCTACATGAACTCCATGGTGTTCAGGGATGAATAGTCTCTCCTGTTGCTATTGTACCATTTTTTCAGCTATAGTTACATTAATCATTATTAATGCAGCAGCCTAGTTTTGAATGGCAGGGTCCCTGCTATCACATGTTGATAAAAATATAATATTTACATAATAAAAATCAACTACAGGCTTCCCAAATGCTGTAATAAATTAAGCATGATGAGTTGACTTGAAACTGTTTAATTTTGCACTTTTTATATGTAGAAGAAAAGTTTTTTCATTTTATTTAATCTGAGCAACAACTTGAGGCAGTTTAATGTTGATTAACGTGGGCAGAATTATTATAGTGTTCCCAATGTTAAAAGGATAAAGCCATTGTTTACAAATTTGGTAAATAAATAACCAAAAAATTGATATTTTGTTGTTTTCTTACTGTACCGAACCGTGACCTCTAAACCGAGGTACGTACCGAACCTAAATTTTTGTGTACCGTTACACCCCTGTTATTTTGTCAACATTATTAAAGACAAGTGGTACAAAATGAATGATTAATCTACTTGTTCATTTAGTGTTAATATCTGGTTATCTTCTGTTTCAACATGTTCTATCTACACTTCTGTTAAAATGTAATAATTATTTATTTTTTGGTTGTTTGGATGCTTTACATTAGTTTTGGATGATACCACAAATTTGGGTATCAATGCGATACCAAGTCGTTACAGGATCATACATTGGTCATCTTCAAAGTCCTCGTGTCCAGGGACACATTTGCTGAGTTTATAAACATAATATACATTTAAAAAAACGAAAGAAGATGTTGTGATGCCAAAAAGTATCAATGTAATCATAGTAGTATCGACTAGATACGCTCCTGTACTTGGTATCATTACAGTGGATGTCAGGTGTAGATTCACCAATGGCGTTTGTTTACATTGTGACGCCGGTGAGCTACGGTGTGTAGTGAAGCATGTTTAGCTATTCCTCGTCCTGCAGGGATGATACTTGTAAGAAACATACTTTATTTGTCGCCATGGAGACGAGGATTAGTGATTTAGAAGTAGCTAAAACACTGCAGACTGTGGATGCACTTTAGCCGCTAGCTAGCTAGCCATGTTTTAAAGCACCTATTCCTGAGGGTGTTTCAGTGTTATAACTTCACCTTTATCTTTAGTTTTTAAGCCAAAATGTGTCTGTTCTCTTTCTTTTGTCTACACACTGTGTCTGCTTGTAAGTACTCTGTGATTGTGCGCTGCCGAACATGCTCCTCTGCTCGTAAACCAGCAATGACACAACGGGGGCGCGGGTGGGTGGTGGGCCGGTACTTTTCAGAGGCGGTATAGTACAGAATATAATTCATTCGTATCGCAGTACTATACTAATACCGGTATACCGTACAACCCTACTTTCTACAGGGCTGTTTGACTCTCATTTCTTTGCTTTCCCATAAGAAATCATGAAAATAGGAGTCGTTCCAGGGGTCAAACTTATACTAATATTACACTTTAAATACCATACAAGCACTGTTGAATGTATGATTTTAGCAGAGTCAATGATAATACCTATATTATAAGTAAACAATAGTCATGAAAGTACAGCATAACACAGTGGCCTAGGTTTTTGTACACCCCGCATTTCAAATTATTCTTTTTTCTCCCCAAAACACGTTGGTACTGTAAACCATCTCGGCTATCGTACAGCTCAAACATGTGCGTAACTAACTGGCACATTTGCCTGTGTATCCTTCCGTGGAGTTCATTGCTAAACAAAAAATTCCAAGCATCGGATTAATTGATCGCTTGAATAGGCCTTGTTTATATCAGCTATAAGGTCTAGACCGGGGGTCAGCAACCCGCTGCTCTCGAGCCGCATGGGGGTCTTTAGCGCCGCCCTAGTGGCTTCCTTGATCATTTTCAACAATGGAAAACATTTTTTAGTTTTAGTATGTTTTTTGTTTGAGGACAAACATGACACAAACCTTCTCAATTGTTAGAAAGCCCACTGTTTAATATGTTTGTGTGTATGCTTCACTGATGAGAGTATTTGGTGAACATTGTTTTGTCCTACTCATTTCGGCGGTTCTTGAACTCACCATAGTGCGGACTGTGACGCAACAGTTTGTATACATGTAAAATCTTCTACTCCTCCTTTGTCTAATTTTGTCCACCAAACCTTTTATTCTGTGCGTGACTGCACACAGGTGCGCAGGCATATTTGGTCAGTGCATGACTGCAAGCTTATCAATGCTAACATGCTATTTAGGCTAGCTGCATGTACATATTGCATCATTATGCCTCATTTGTAGGTATATTTGAGCTAATTTAATATCCTTTACTTTTATCCTCTATATATAATTTAGTTTTGCATGTCTCATGACACATTATCTGGATGTAATATTGGCTGCATTTCTGATAGTTGTTTGCGTGCCATGTTGTTCCAGACCACAGCAAACATTACCTAGCTTGCCAAATATTGTAATAAATCTATTAAAAGAAGACAGCCTGCCATTTCCTTTAACTTGGACACACACATCTATACTTTTGGCCATTAAAAACCAGTCATTTCCAGGAGTTATCTCAACTTCTGAGTAGCCTCTGATTTACTAATGGTTTCTAATGTTGTAAAAATGTGTAGAATAAATATTCCATTTCAACATTTCTGTCAACAAAGATTTGCTTTAGCCTGCGACAGTCTTTTTGATAGTAGGCTACTATAGCTATTATAGACACTTACATCATGTGTTGCCTTCATTATACGACTTATGTACGGCTTTTAATTTTTTGCGGCTCCAGACAGATTAGTTTTTTGTATTTTTGGTCCAATATGGCTCTTTCAACGTTATTGGTTGCCGACCCCTGGTCTAGACTAGGGATGATGTTCGAAACCGGTTCTCCCGGTTGTCCGATTAAAAAAAAGAACCGTTCGATAAGAAAAGAACCGATTCCATGGACTCTAATCCCTTTTTGAGAACCGGTTCCCGTTATCGAGGCCACTATAGTAAAGAAAAAGAGTTGGTTCTTTATTCGAATCCCTGGGAACGAATCCCATCCCACAAGAAATGCCCTGTGGGACATCACAGGAAATGACGTAGCTCAGTCATTAGACTGAGCTACGTCATTTCCTGGGATGTCACACAAGCAGCAAAAATAATGGACTGGAAAAAACGCCTCAAGGCATGGCTATTCATCTATAGTGATCACAGAGACAGGTTGTTTTTGTGTTACTGTATATATTTGTTTTTCTGAAAAATCCCACTTAATATACTTTGGGTAACAACAGTCAATATTTATTTATTTATTTATTTTTTTAGGGGGGTAACAGTCAATATTTATTTATTTATTTTATTTTATTTTTTTCTTATAAAATAAAAGTGAGGTTTTGTTAAACCAAATATTGTGTTTTTTTCCATAAACACTACCGTTCAAAAGTTTGGGGTCACCTTGAAATGTCCTTATTTTTGAAGGAAAAGCACTGTACTTTTCAATGAAGATAACTTTAAACTAGTCTTAACTTTAAAGAAATACACTCTATACATTGCTAATGTGGTAAATGACTATTCTAGCTGCAAATGTCTGGTTTTTGGTGCAATATCTACATAGGTGTATAGAGGCCCATTTCCAGCAACTATCACTCCAGTGTTCTAATGGTACAATGTGTTTGCTCATTGGCTCAGAAGGCTAATTGATGATTATAAAACCCTTGTGCAATCATGTTCACACATCTGAAAACAGTTTAGCTCGTTACAGAAGCTACAAAACGGACCTTCCTTTGAGCAGATTGAGTTTCTGGAGCATCACATTTGTGGGGTCAATTAAACGCTCAAAATGGCCAGAAAAAGAGAACTTTCATTTGAAACTCGACAGTCTATTCTTGTTCTTAGAAATGAAGGCTATTCCACAAAATTGTTTGGGTGACCCCAAACTTTTGAACGGTAGTGTACAACAACCTATCTGGATCCGATAAGAGAATCGATAAGGAATCGGTTCGATAAGAGGATTCGATATTGGGCTCGAACTCGATAATTTCTTATCAAACATCATCCCTAGTCTAGACTGTTTGATTTCATTCCATGTCAAATATTAAGACTGTTTCTAATACAGACCAAACATTTCCCCTTTAAAATGTAACAGCAATTTTGACACCAGTTCCCAAAAGTTTGACATTCTTTGTTCTTCCTCTTCTCATTGGGAAATTCTCCCTGAAGTTGTAAGCCTGGCTCAGGTGTTCTTATCTGATGTCTTCGGGCCCTTTTTCCACCTGAATTAAAAATGTTTGCTAGTGGGATCAAAAACGTGTTTACTCAAGCTTCTCTGCCAACCTCACACAGACTTTCTCGTGTTTTATTTTTTTCTTTCGTCGGTTTTCGGTTGCCTGCATCCCACTCCGTTGAACTTGGTGGGAAGGGGTGCTGGCTGTCGGTCCAGTCCTCAGTTCTGGGCCAGATACTTCGCCCATGCACTGTGTGGACCTCATTGTGCCAACACTCTGAGCGCAGTTTCTATCAACATGAGCCATACAAACTTGATGTCCGCTTCAGTTTTGTAACTGACGTTCTTTCCTCATCATTTAGGATATGAAAAGACGGAAGACGTGTCGGAAAAGACTTCTTTAGCAGACCAGGAAGATGCCCGACTGATACACCTTAACCAGCCGCAGTTCACAAAGTTCTGCAACAATCGCGTCAGGTAAGAAGTACTTGGTATAATATTTCTACTGTATATTTTCTGCATTGTGTGTATATATAATTGAGAAACACTGTCTGCCTGATTTACAATTCATTTTCGCCATGGTCATGCACTTAAAAACCCGTGGTATACTAGCCATTGTCGCTTTTAACTAGGGATGTTCCCATCAGGATTTTATGCTGCCAATTCCCATACTGAGCTTCCCTGAGTCAGATCGACCAATACCGATCACATGTACACTATATTGCCAAAAGTATTTGGCCACCGTCCTTGACTTGAAGTGCCATCCCATTCCTATCCCATAGGGTTCAATATGATGTCGGTCCACCTTTTGCAGCTATTACAGCTTCAACTCTTCTGGGAAGGCTGTCCACAAGGTTGCGGAGTGTGTTTATAGGAATTTTTGACCGTTCTTCCAAAAGCGCATTGGTGAGGTCACACACTGATGTTGGTCGAGAAGGCCTGGCTTTCAGTCTCCATTCTAATTCATCCCAAAGGTGTTCTATCGGGTTCAGGTCAGGACTCTGTCATCCATGTCTTTATGGACCTTGCTTTGTGCACCGGTGCACAGTCATGTTGGAAGAGGAAGGGGCCCGCTCCAAACTGTTCCCACAAGGTTGGGAGCATGGAATTGTCCAAAATGTTTTGGTATCCTGGAGCATTCAAATAGTTCCTTTCACTGGAATTAAAGGGGCCAAGCCCAACTCCTGAAAAACAACCCCACACCATAATTCCTCCTCCACCAAATTTCACACTCGGCACAATGCAGTCCGAAATGTACCGTTTTAATGGCAACCTCCAAACCCAAACCCATCAATCAAATTGCCAGATGGAAAAGCGTGATTCATCACTCCAGAGAAGGCGTCTCCACTGCTCTAGAGTCCAGTGGCGACGTGCTTTACACCACTGCATCCCACGCTTTGCATTGGACTTGGTGATGTATGGCTTAGATCAGGGGTGGGCAATTAATTTTTACCGGGGGGCGCATGAGCAACCCGAGCCCTGCTGGAGGGCCACATCGACAATATTCCAATTAAATTTTGCTCAATATTATTTTTGATATATACCGTAAGATTAATAATAATAATAATAATAATAATTATTATTATTATTAATAATAATACTTTCATTTAACCTAACTTAACTTTATACCAAAAGCACTGCTTTGGAAATCATTTGTACCCCTTTCAGAGATCACATTTAGTTCCCCTTAAACATCCTCATGTTGCACAATGAAATGTAAGCATAGGATGAAGTGTGCATTCCTGTAACTTTCTCTAGTAACAGCATTCCATGATTAATATCAATAAATTAACATTAATAATAAATTACAGTAAAATAAGCACACGTATGACTGAGGAGTCATAGTGTAACTTTGTGTAGTGTTTAAATTGTCCGACTTTTTGTGTGGATTGAAAATGAATATGAAAAAAACAAAAGTTATGGCAAATTCCATGGTACCTCATGGACCTGTGACTGTTAATGGAAATGAAATTGATGAAGTTAATGAATATATCTATCTGGGGCAGATATTTAGCCTGAAAGAAAAGAGTCAAGAATCAGATTGGGCTGGTGCCAATATGGAAAACTGAGCAACATCATGAGAGGAGAAATACCGTTAAGCCTAAAAAGAAAGGTCTTTAATCAATGCGTGTTACCAACCATGACATATGGAGCTGAAACCTGGGCATTGTCAAATAAAATGGAAAAGAAAATAGCAGCAGCACAACACAACATGGAAAGAAATATGCTCGGAATCACATTTAAAGACAGAAAAACAAATGAATGGGTGAGAAAACAAACGCAAGTCCAAGACATTATGAGAACTATCAAATTCAGTAAGTGGAAGTGGGCTGGACATATCAGTAGAACAGATAATAGATGGACTTCCCTAATGACATCATGGAGACCCATGGATGGGAGCAGAAATAGAGGAAGACCAAGAGTGAGATGGCGAGATGAGATAGACAAATATTGGGGAACAGTGCAGTGGCAGGGAGCAGCTAGAGATCGTTCACTATGGCAGAAACATGCTGAGGCTTTCGTCCAGCAGTGGACTGACAATGGCTGATGATGATGATGATGATAAACGCACCAGTGGCTTAGTGGTATGCGTGTTGGTGACAGATGACAAGTTGGTTTTGGCCTGGTTTGTACGGCAGAAAATGACCAGTTTTTCGAGGTAGAAGTGTTTTACTCATGTTTTTGGTGTGGTTATGGCCGAATATAAACAGTTTTGCTCAATAAAGTGATCGATATAATTCCTGGCCTTGAAGCATCTCGATAGACGTTACAATAATTGAACGGTGTTCAATTGAACGGTGTTGACGAGCACCGTTAGGGCCGCTTGTTGTCACTGTCACTCAAAGTTGCATTGCAAAATTACACAGAATAAATGTGTTTATTTTGTTTAGAATTCAGATGGGTTTGATTTGGTGCGCGGCATATATTTGCTGTGCGCAGAGGACGCTTGAGCAGTGCGCAATTGCGCAGGCGCGCACCTTAGAGGGAACGTTGCTTGGCAGTCCATGTCTTGTTGGAAACACGCCATTCGTCATCAACTTTTCTCTTTTTAGCGTCTCGGGTATAAACCGTGCATCACTTGTCGCTGTGCACCTTCACTCACAGGTTACACACGGACATACGCCCATAAATAACACTTTTCAAAATAAAAGCAGCACGGTTGTATTGCACACTCGACATAAATACTTTTTTAAATGTATTTTGTAATTTATGATTGGCCTCACGCAGGCCGGACAGGGACGCAGAATGCCCAGGTCTGGCTTAGATGCAGCTGCTCGGCCATGGAAACCCTTTCCATGAAGCTCTCTGCGTACTGTACGTGGGCTAATTGGAAGGTCACATGAAGTTTGGAGCTCTGTATTAACTGACTGTGCAGAAAGTCTTTGCACTATGCGCTTCAGCATCCGCTGACTCCTCTCTGTCAGTTTACGTGGCCTACTACTTTGTGGCTGAGTTGCTGTTGTTCCCAAACTCTTCCAATTTCTTATAATAAAGCCGACAGTTGACTTTGGAATATTTAGGAGCGAGGAAATTTCACGACTTGATTTGTTGCACAGGTGGCATCCTATGACAGTTCCACGCTGGAAATCACTGAGAGCGGCCCATTCGTTTACAAATGTTTGTAGAAACAGTGTCCATGCCTAAGTGCTTGATTTTATACACCTGTGGCCGGGCCAAGTGATTAGGACACCTGATTCTGATCATTTGGATGGGTGGCCAAATACTTTTGGCAATGTAGTGTATTACAGGTGCTGTTTGCAACTTCCTCACAGTTACCTTTTTCAAAGCAAATACTATAACAAGAACACCATTGGCTATCTTATGCTGCCATTACTGGTTTAACAAACACACAATTGTCTATATTTTTCACAATTACAAATTTGATGGAATAACATTTTTACCGGCCTGAATAAAATGATTGGTGTTTACGGTGGTCACTCAGCCGGTCTCGTCAACACGTACGCGCAGGGGACAATGTGCAGCCATTAAGTTGTTATGATAAAATATACATTTAATGACTGCTAACGCTAACCATCCAAATCGCTTATTATCAGCGAACAACACCTAAAGCTACGTAGTTACGTAGGAGAAGCGGTAAGAAGGCGGGATATACTGTATAAAATACATGGGATACTTAGCGACTCAAAGCGCTTTACTTAGTGCACTGCAAAAAGTCGGTGTTCAAAAACAAGAAAAAAAAATACAAAAATGAGGGGCATTTTACTTGAACTAAGCAAAATGATCTGCCAATAGAACAAGAAAATTTGGCTTGTCAAGACTTTCCAAAACAAGTCAAATTAGCTAAGATCAATGAACCCAAAAATACCTTAAAATAAGTATATTCTCACTAATAACAAGTGAACTTTTCTTGATAGAAAAAACAAATATGAGACCTTTTTCTGAATATGTTGAAAAATATTCTTAAATGAAGTAAATGCTAGTGCCATTATCTTTACATAATGATATGCGCTCGGCATTACATTTCTTGAAACTAGCAAACTTATACTAAAAACTAGTTTATTGTTCAGCACACTGGGAACCAGCATTACTCCTCTCTAGTCAGTTCACTAGTCACTTTATACTTTTTACTGTCTCGTTTTTTCTACATTGCCTCTTAGAGTGATCTTAGGCCATATTGCATACTGTGTATATTGTGTTGTTTTTGTATATTGTGCGGTTTCTTCTTTTTTTTAAATGCAAAGCACCTTAGGAAAGCAACCTAAATTTCGTTGGACCTGTACCTGTACATGCACAATGACAATAAAGATCATTCATTCATTCATTCATTCATTCATTAATGGAAAGGCAACAATGCAACCGCTTGTTACTCTCGGGGTCTCCTAGCCGCTCAGGCAAATCATATGGTCTGAAAATGAATTTTTCCATGGATAACATGACATCATCGCGCCAAGTGCGTACTCTTTCAGTCAATTAGTGCGCATATATACAGCCCTGCCCCCGGCCAAATTTTTTTTATTGTAATTTTGAAGAATTTATCTGAATGTGCATGAACTATTTCTGTTCAAAATTGTTTGAAATGTTAAATGTTTAAATATTAACTGTCAGTTTACTGTACTGTGCCAACTGTACTACTATATGAGTACATATTTTCTATTGTTTCATTGAAAATAAAACAGCAAAGTCCATTTGGCTGTCATCTGTTTTAATTATGAGACACAATCGTGTCAAAGTCATGATTTTTTTTTTCATGCTTGAAATAAGAAATTATTACTTTAAAAAAGGAGTTTTATACTTGTGAGTGTTGATGACACAGCTTTGCATCAGTTGATATTCTAGTTTCAAGCATGTTTTACTCAATATAGGTCATCAAATCTCAGCAACAAGCTGTAATATCTTACTGAGATCATTTAGGACCAAAACCCTTAAAACAATTAAAACACTCTATCATAAAATCTGCTTAGTGAGAAGAATTATCTTATCAGACAGAAAATAAGCAAATATCACCCTTATTTGAGATATTTAATCTTACTTAGATTTCAGTTTTTACAGTGTGGAACCCATTATCTACTTCTTTAAGCTACTTTTAAACCAGTGTAGGTGTCACTGGTAGCAGGTGGGTAAAGGGTCTTCTTGCCCAAGGGCACAACGGCAGGATGACGAACGCAGGCATCGAACCTGGAACCCTCTAGTTGATAGCACGGCCGCTCTACCGACCGAGCCAGCACAAATGGGTGTCGAAAATTTTTCCTGACTGTACACGACTTGTTAGCTGAAATTACAGCACGTACTTGAAGGGGGCGCTATTTGTTTCTGTCAATGAAATGTTGAAATTGACAATGCGATTGTGCAAAGTCAGCACTTCTCCACTGTGACTGTCCCTGCCTCTCGGAGGATGGCGCTCCTTTTAGCGTTAAAGGTCAAAAGTGTCAGGTCAGGCCAGCCTCTGTCAAGGAATATTACTGTTGGCATCCCGACTGCACGAGTTCTACATGTGCTTACACACGCACACACACACACACACACACACACACACACACACACACACACACACACACACACACACACACACACACACACACACACACACACACACACACACACACACACACACACACACACACACACACACACACACACACACACACACACTGTTGTATTTGTTACCGTCTTGAGACCTCCGAAAAATACCTCTCTCGGACCACCCTTTCTAGATATATAAAGATTAGTATTTACAACATTAATAATATATACACTACCGTTCAAAAGTTTGGGGTCACCCAAACAATTTTGTGGAATAGCCTTCATTTCTAAGAACAAGAATAGACTGTCGAGTTTCAGATGAAAGTTCTCTTTTTCTGGCCATTTTGAGCGTTTAATTGACCCACGAATGTGATGCTCCAGAAACTCAATCTGCTCAAAGGAAGGTCAGTTTTGTAGCTTCTGTAACGAGCTAAACTGTTTTCAGATGTGTGAACATGATTGCACAAGGGTTTTCTAATCATCAATTAGCCTTCTGAGCCAATGAGCAAACACATTGTACCATTAGAACACTGGAGTGATAGTTGCTGGAAATGGGCCTCTATACAACTATGTAGATATTGCACCAAAAACCAGACATTTGCAGCTAGAATAGTCATTTACCACATTAGCAATGTATAGAGTGTATTTCTTTAAAGGTAAGACTAGTTTAAAGTTATCTTCATTGAAAAATAAGGACATTTCAATGTGACCCCAATCTTTTGAACAGTAGTGTACATACTATGCAAATATAAAAAAGCTTGTTGTTAAAAAATGTGTTGGAATTTCACAAGAAGAAGGTCACAATTTCACAAGAAGAACTTGGCAGTATTATAATAAAAGTCGTCATTTTACTCAACGCAAGTCAAGATTTTACAAGAAAAACTGAACATTTGTGCAATATTATGTTAAAAGTTGGAATTTTACTCAATAACAGTCGCAATTTTACAAGAAAAGCTTAACATTTTGGCCATTTTATGAAGAGTTGTAATTTTACTCGTCAAAAGTCAGTTTTATAAGAAAACTTTAAAATGTTGGCAATATTATAATATTAATCAGAATTTTACTTGTGACAAAAGTCATCATTTTACAACAAAAAAATTGGCAACATTGTGATAGAAGTCAGGATTTTGTATGACAATTGTCGCCACTTTGCATTAAAAAGTAATAATTTTACATGAAAAAGTAATAATTTTACAAGAAAATATTGCAATATTACAGAAACAGAAAGAATATGAGAAATGTTTCCCAATTTTATAAGAAAAGAAGTCGACACATTGTGAGAAAAAGACTGCTTTTAGTTATTTAATTTTTTGTATTTTTTTTTTGTTTGTAATTTATTTTTATTCTTCATTATTTACTTCGTTATCACAGTATGTCTCTCTCTCTCTCTCTCTCTCTCTCTCTCTCTCTCTCTCTCTCTCTCTCTCTCTCTCTCTCTCTCTCTCTCTCTCTCTCTATCTATCTATCTATCTATCTATCTATCTATCTATTTATATATATATTTTTTTTTTTAAATTTTATTTTATTAATTTTGGCCAAAGGGAGCATGTTTCTTGTATTTGTTACCTTCTTGAGACCTATGAAAAATGCCTACCTCTTTAAGACCACCCTTTCTAGATATATAAAAGTTAGTATTTACAACATTAATAATATATACATACTATGCAAATATAAAAAAGCTTGTTAAAAAATGAGTTGGAATTTCACAAGAAAAAGGTCACAATTTCACAAGAAAAAC
>NC_084758.1:19427830-19450330 GCF_033978785.1 Entelurus aequoreus
ATATCGGTGTAAATATTGTACAATAAGAAGGATATAGGAGTAAATATTGTAGAATAAGAATGATATAGGAGTAAATATTGTACAATAAGGATGATATCGAGTAAATATTGTACAATGAGAATGATATCGGAGTAAATATTGTACAATATGAATGATATCGGAGTAAATATTGTACAATAAGAATGATATAGGAGTAAATATTGTACAATAAGGATTATATAGAGTAAATATTGTACAATGAGAATGATATCGGAGTAAATATTGTACAATAAGGATGATATCGAGTAAATATTGTACAATGAGAATATCGGAGTAAATATTGTACAATAAGGATGATATCGAGTAAATATTGTACAATAAGAATGATATTGGAGTAAATATTGTACAATATGACTGAGTAAATAGTGTGCAATAAGAATATCAGAGTAAATATTGTGCAATAGGAATGATATCAGAGTAAATCTTGTACAATAAGAATGATATCAGAGTAACTATTGTGCAATAAGAATGATTTCGGAGTAAATATTGTGCAATAAGCATGATATCAGAGCTGTACAATAAGAATGATATCGGAGTAAATACTGTACAATAAGAATGATATCGGAGTAAATATTGTGCAATAAGAATGATATCGGACTAAATATTGTACAATCAGAATTATATCGGAGTAAATGTTGTACAATAAGAATATCGGAGTAAATATTGTACAATTAGGATGATATCAGAGTAACTATTGTGCAATAAGAATGATATTGGAGTAAATATTGTGCAATAAGAATATCGGAGTAAATATTGTGCAATAAGAATATCGTAGTAAATATTGTGCAATAAGAATAGCGAAGTAAATATTATGCAATAAGCATGATATCAGAGCTGTACAATAATAATGATATCGGAGTAAATATTGTGCAATAAGAATATCTGAGTAAATACTGTGCAATAATGATATCGGAGTAAATATTGTGCAATAAGAATATCGGAGTAAATATTGTACAATCAGAATGATATCGTAGTAAATATTGTACAATAAGAATGATATCAGAGTAAATATTGTACAATAAGAATGATATGAGATTAAATATTGTACAATCAGAATGATATCAGAGTAAATATTGTACAATAATTATATCAGAGTAAATATTGTACAATCAGAATGATATCAGAGTAAATATTGTACAATAAGAATGATATCAGAGTAAATATTGTACAATAAGAATAATAGAGTAAATATTGTACAATAAGAATGATAGAGTAAATATTGTACAATAGGAATGATATCAGAGTAAATATTGTGCAATAAGAATGGTTGGCACTACAAGAAAGAAGTTAATATTGTGGGCTGCACCGGAAATGCAAAAAGTGTTATGTAGTATCATAAAAAGAAAACTCTTTTACATTGGATAATGGTAGCTAACATTTGAAATACATTTGAAATAAATGTTTATTGCCAATATGTCATGATCTGTGGTCTAGATCATGTTTTGTGTAGTTATTTTCTGTTAGTTTTGGACTCCTTTTAGTTCCTGTGTGTGCACCTCCCTGAGTTTGTTTTGGTTGCCATGGTTGCTAATTATGTTCACCTGTCTCTGATTAGTGTTCGGCTGCTCACCTGCTACCCGAGCACTAATCAGAGGCATTATTTAAGTTTGCTTTTGCCAGTCGGCCTGGCTTCATTGTTCGCTTCATGCCTGGTCCACGTAAGTCTTGTTTGTTCATGCCACAGCTAGTACATTTCCTTGTTTATGATTCCAGTGCTAAGTTGGGTTTCTTTAGCTTTTCGGGCGAACGGCACGCTTTCCTTTTGCTTGTTTCCTGTTTTTGGTTTAAGCTGTGATTTATGTTAAATAAATCATACTCCTACCTTCACGCTTTGTCCGGAGTTGTCCGTTCTGCATCCCGGGAGATAATAATAATAATAATAGATTTTATTTGTAAAAAGCACTTCATATTGAGTAAACAATCTCAAAGTGCTACAGTGTATTAAAATATAAATAAAAAATTAAAAAGATAATAAAGAACGACCCCCCCCCGTGACACAATACATCCCAAAAAACATGGAAATTACTCTATTTGCATTTCAGAATTTTTCATACAAGAACATGGTTTATAAAAATAATTTCAACAAATATTTGGTATAATACAATATAATTTTTTTAAATATTTAAGAATAACATAGGTAAAACAACAAAAGATGTATGCATTGTTGTTTTTTAATATGTATATAAAAATAATGTCAGATGTTATTAATTAAAAACAAGTGTTTTACACTTTTTTTTTGCACAAAATCCGACTAAAACAGATTTTTTTTGGTCTTATTTTTTCATTAATTTTATATAGTATAGAATGTATGTGAGCCCCCATATTCTGCACAAGGGTTGTATGGTCTACTACAATACTGATGAATCATATTCGGTACTATACCGCCTCTAAAAAGTCATCCTTCCGCAACCCTACTACTTGGTATCGGATTGATACCCAAATTTGGGGTATCATCCAAAACTAATGTAAAGCATCCACCAACAGAAGAATAAGTGATTACTACATTTTAACAGAAGTGTAGATAGAACATGTTAAAAGAGAAAGTAAGCAGATATTAACAGTAAATGAACAAGTAGATTTATAATTCATTTTCTACCACTTGTCCTTAATAATGTGTACAAAATAATAGGTAGATAAATGACACAATATGTTACTGCATATGTCAGCAGCTAAATTAGGAGCCTTTGTTTGTTTACTTACTATTAACACGCGAAGTCCCAGAGAAGGGTCAATTGACACTTTTACCTAGAAAACACACAAGAGGGTCATTTGACCCCTAGTCCCCCCTGTGGACACTCCTTTTGTTATGAAAATGTGGCTGTTAGTGGCACACGGCAGGGGGCCACTTGAGCCTGTGTGGGGGAGGGGACCTTACAGCTCAAGCTTTAGTTCTGAGGTAGGTTGTGTGTGTTTTTGCAAGGATCAACAGAATGAAGGGATCAACACTCTGACATTTATTGTTAAAAAAAATACAAAACAAAACATATTTACAAAGAATGAAAAAGCAACTGTTTTCCCAGTTTTGGTGTGGAGGGTTGTTGCAGAAGCAATTGTTATTTTTGTGTGCCAAAAATAGTTAAAAAAAAAAATGTACAAAGAAAAAAGCATATTTACAAAGAATGAAAAACCATGTCCATGTAAACGTGACTGACATACATTTGAGCAGTCACTCACAATCCTGGCACTGCCATTGCTCCTTTCGGCATTTCCCACATGTATAATTTTTCTGTCTACCTAGACAAACTGCCCCTAACAGCCTCATTACCATAACAAAATGAGTGATTAGTGTATTCGGGAAAAGCGTCGGGCCAAATGACCCCTCTCTGGGTCTTCTAGGTAGACAGAAAAATGCTGGGACTTCTAGTGTTAAAAGACAAGTTGTCTTGTATGTTCACTATTTTATTTAAGGACAAACTTGCAATAAGAAACATATGTTTAATGTAGCCTAAGATTTTTTTGGTTAAAATAAAGCCAATAATGCAATTTTTTGTGGTCCCCTTTTATTTAGAAGAGTACCGAGCAGTATCAAAATACATTTTGGTACCGGTAGCGGCACCAAAATATTGGTATCGGGACAACACTATTCTGCACCATACATAACTACCTGTTATTTTGCGTGCTTATGTTGACTTCTGTCCAAGACGACTTGTCATTTATTGAACCGTGCTGCTTCCTTCTCTCTCCAGCACGGCCAAGTACAACGTCATCACCTTCCTCCCGAGGTTCCTCTACTCGCAGTTCAGGAGGGCGGCCAACGCCTTTTTCCTCTTCATTGCACTCTTGCAGGTAAGCGTTCCCACCTTGCAGGCCCACCAGGTAACACTGTGTAGTACTTGAATGCATTACAGCAGGGGTGTCCAAACTTTTTCCACTGAGGGCCGCATTCTGAAAAATCAAAGCAAGCGGGGGCCATTGTGATATTTTTTATTTTAAAAACCAATACAATATATGTATAAAAAATATACATTTAGGCCTCCACTCAGGCTTGATCCCGGGGACCCCAAAGGGTTTTGGTCCAAAAAATATTAAAAATGTGTCATTATTCAGTATTATTATTTTTATTATTATTCAAGTTTTAAATCTCTAGATAAACATTAGGTCTATCTGTCAATATAACGGTTTTAAAGATTTAAGTTGTATGTTCTTGTTGTCAAAGAAAACCCTGTTTTTTTATGGAAAAAATACAAAATATGCAATATTTTCACAATTTTTAAGTGGAATATTTGAGATTATATAATAATTGGAGCCTTAAAAAGGTCAATAACTCATAACATTGATTTTAATTCATTATTTTTTGAACAATGACACTTAAAAACAAATCACACTAAAATTATTAGTGTTAAAAAATAAATTCTATAAAAATTAAAAAAATAATAAAAATGTGTCATTATTCAGTATTATTTTTTATTATTCAAGTTTTAAATCTCTGGATCAACATTAGGTCTATCTGTCAATATAACGGTTTTAAAGGTTTAAGTTGTATGCTCTTGTCAAAGAAAACCCAGTTTTTTAATGAAAAGAATACAAAATATGCAATATTTTCACCCAATAACATTTTTAGTGGAATATTTGAGATTATATAATAATTGGAGCCTTAAAAAGGTCAATAACTCATAACACCATTGATTTTAATTCATTATTATTTTTTGAGCAATGACACTTAAAAACATATCACACTAAAATTATAGGGGATCCAAATAATTATAGTGTTAAAAAATAAATTCAATTTTTTTTTTTACTGTTTACTTTTAACACAATAATCTCGAGATCTTCAGATCTATCCGTCAATTATACGTTTTATTGTTGTTTATGTTTTTCGTTTGTTCGTTTTAGGCCCTTTAAAAAAAACAGCTCAGTTTTTTATATGGCAAACACAAAATATGCAACATTTCCCCCAAAAATATCTCAAATGTGACGTAATTGGAGCCTTGAATAGGTCAATAATTCATAATGACATTGATTTTGATTCATTATTATTTTTGAAAGAAAGAAACAGCATGCATGGCAGCTTTGTGTTATTAGAGTAAACATTGCGACATTTTCTTGTTACATTTCACCTGTTTGCTCTTTTATACCACTTATCATGTTTTTAATTGCCCCCCGGGCCGCACTTTGGACACCCCTGCATTACAAGATGCACAAGCTGTCATTCCTCACAAATCTTTGGCCCGGAGACTCAGTTGGGTCTTGCCTTCCATTATTAGTATGCAAGCGGCGGACTGTTGACGTTGACCTAGACACGGTTTCCAAAGGTCATGTCTGTCATTTTTTTTTTACCGTATATACGCTCATAAAGACACACACACAAAGGTTGTGCTAGTTTAGTTATGAATAATACATGTAATATTATGCTCTCTTAAAAGGAAACTAATTTTGCCTCCTGGCCCAA
Organism: Entelurus aequoreus; assembly: GCF_033978785.1. Lineage (NCBI taxonomy): Eukaryota > Metazoa > Chordata > Actinopteri > Syngnathiformes > Syngnathidae > Entelurus > Entelurus aequoreus. The sequence goes on from NC_084758.1 coordinate 19,433,259, forward strand.
CAAACTTGATATGATATTAGACGCGGTGTTCCTGTACCTGTCCTTCGGCCTGTGTATACTTTTATTGGATGGAATGTTGGGTGAGCCATTGATGCTTCTTCTCCAGTGTCAATCCCTGCAATGTGACTCAAAAGAAGCAAAAAGCCATGTCCCAGGTGGTACTAAAGCTCGCTTCTACACCTTTATTCCCGCAGCTCGCATGAAGGGAGAGACCTCCCTTCGCCGTAACCTTGAAGTCGCTGTTTTGAAAAGCAGTCGGTGAATCTTCATTAGCTGCCCGCTCGATGTTGCAACCTTGAACAAAAGCGTCCCTCGCTCCTGCTGGGCCTCGCTCGGCTTGAATTTGATTACAAGAAGTAGAAACCCCGACTCTACTGTTTGCATTTGTTTGTACCGGGGCAATTACAAATAGGGATGGTACTCGAATCCGATTTTCCCGGTTGTTCGATAAGAAAAGAACCGAGTCCTCGGACTCTAATCCCTTTTTGAGAACCGGTACCCGTTATCGAGACCACTATAGTAAAGAAAAAGAGTTGGTTCTTTATTCGAATCCCGTCCCGACCAGAAATGCCCCGTGAGACATCACAAGAAATGATGCTCAGTCATTAGGAGCAGATAGCGAAAGCAGGAAAAACAATGGACCGGAAAAAGCGCTCCAAGGTGTAATAAAGTTCAAAACAAAAGGTATAATCCAATGAATAACTTTACTGAGAGATTTGAGCAGGGTAAAACACATGACGAACACTTTTACGACCAACCGGAAACATAGCAACCAGGATAGCAACGCACCTCCTTTACGGCAGCTGGCGCAACGTTCTTAAAGCAACCGCAGCACATACATATATGACATCTCCCTTTTTTACCTTTTGTTTTTCTTTCCTTGTAAACAAAACAAAATCACACAGTATATGTGTTGTCTGTCTAGTTATAAATAATGCAGACGAGGCGTGTTGGCTGAGTTCTTGACGTTTACTTTCACAGCGTGCTCATAACCTCATTCTTAGCTGCCGGCGTGGCGACATGCAACAACACTTTTCGCATGCTTGCCACTCCCGTTGCATGCTGGGTAGCGTAGTTGTTATATTCCCTAGCTGATATCACATCTTTCCCCCTATAAAGAAATAATGTTAACTCAATAAAGTGTATTTCTTTTTTTAGCTTTAACTTTTCATTTTTCAGCATTGTAACCACATTTGCAAACAACTTTTCTCTTCATGGAATTTTCTTCCAATAAACAAATAAAGTGCAAAAATGTCAAAGCATCATAACAAACAGTTATGTCAAATAGCAGCAGAAGTGCACTTTTTGGAGAGCTGTATTTTCAGTTTTGTGCCCAAGGGACTGATTTTATTTAACACTATTATTATTTATACACCTATAGTGATCACAGAGACAGCTTGTTTTTGTGTTACTGTATATATTTATTTTTCTGAAAAATCCCACTTAATATACTTTGGGTAACAACAGTCAATATTTATTTATTTTATATTATTTTTTTAGGGGGGTAACAGTCAATTTTTATTTATTTATTAGATTTTATTTTTTTCTTATATAATAAAAGAGAGCTTTTGTTAAACCAAATATTGTTTTTTTTCCATATTCAACAACCTATCTGGACTCGATAAGAGAATCGATGAGGAATCGGTTCGACAATAGGATTCGATAATAGGTTCAAACTCGATAATTTCTTTTCAAACATCATCCCTAATTACAAATGATACCGGAGTATTTGAGACAATAAGGTGTTGACGCCGAAGTCTCTGCACATTCTGTCTGCGCTGTCCCGCCTCCACCCACAAACTGACACCAACTCCAGTACGAGGAGCGGGTGAAGCATATCTGTCAAACTTCCCGTAGTTTGTCCTCCTTTCCCAGTTTCCCCCCGGATTTTGTTCTCCATAAAAAACAGTATTGTTGCCAGCAATCGGGTCTGTTTGACTAGTGATTGGCAGTAACAAGTAGGGTTGTACGGTATACCGGTATTGGTATAGTACCGCGATACTAATGAATCATATTCGGTACTATACCGTCTCTAAAAAGTATCGGTCTGACTCCCCCGTCGTCGTCACGTTGTGTCATTGTTGGTTTTACGAGCAGAGGAGCGTGTTCGGCAGCGCACAATCACAGAGTACTTACAAGCAGACAGTGTGTAGACAGAAAAGGGAGAATGGACGCATTTTGGCTTAAAAACTAACCATAAAGGTGAAGTTATAACACTGAAACGCCCTCAGGAAGAGGTGCTTTAAGACACGGCTAGCTAGCTAGCGGCTAAAGTCCATCCCCAGTCTGCAGTGTTGTAGCTACTTCTAAATCACTAATCATCGTCTCCGTGGTGACAGATAAAGTAAGTTTCTTACAAGTATCATCCCTGCAGGACGAGGAATAGCTAAACATGCTTCACTACACACCGTAGCTCACTGGCGTCACAATGTAAACAAACACCATTGCTGGATCTACACCTGACATCCACTGTAATGATACAGGAGCGTATCTAGTCGATACTACTATGATTACATTGCTATTTTTTAGCATCACAAAATCTTTTTGCGTTTAAAAGAAAATTTATATTATGTTTATAAACTCAGGAAATTACATGAGGACTTTGAATATGACCAATGTATGATCCTGTAACGACTTGATATCGGATTGATACCCAAATTTGTGGTGTCATCCAAAACTAATGTAAAGCATCCAAACAGAAGAATAAGTGATTATTACATTTTAACAGAAGTGTAGATAGAACATGTTAAAAGAGAAAGGAAGCAGATATTGACAGTAAATTAACAAGTAGATTAATAATACATTTTCTACCGCTTGTCCTTAATAATTTTGACAAAATAGGGAGATAAATGACACAATATGTTACTGCATATGTCAGCAGCTAAATTAGGAGCCTTTGTTTGTTTACTTACTACTAAAAGACAAGTTGTCTTGTATGTTCACTATTTTATTTAACTTGCAATAAGAAACATATGTTTAATGTAGCCTAAGATTTTTTTTAAATAAAGCCATTAATGCAATTTTTTGTGGTCCCCTTTATTTAGAAAAGTACAGAAAAATACCGAAATACATTTTGATACCGGTAATATTGGTATCGGGACAACACGAGTAACAAGCTACATGTAGCTAAGCTACGTAGCTAACTACATTTCCCAGTAGCTTGGCGGTAGCTTAACGAGTAGCTTGTCCTGTAGCTTAGCTACTTTTTGACCCATGTAGTGAGGTATGTTACATCAAAGCTACAAGCTACAAAGACAGAAAATGGACTGTGAATCCATGCCCGCCCCCCCAAAAAATACGGAGAAAAATCAATGACTCGGATGAATGGGAACATCCATATATACGGAAAAAATCCATGATGATCGGTTGTTCGTATAATGAGTCACAATTATGTATGTAATTGGGATTTGTTGTATACTGTATATATGATATAAACATATAATATAATATATCAGTATATATTATATACTGTATATTTAATATGTAAATATTACATATGTTATATTTTATATTGCTACTACGGTACATTTTTAGTCTACTTTATACCTGCATTACCCTTTTTCATTTATTTATCTTATTTTATTATTATTTTTTTTTAAAGGACCTTATCTTCACCATACCTGGTTGTCCAAATTAGGCATAATAATGTGTTAATTCCACGACTGTATATATCAGTATCGGTTGATATCGGTATCAGTAATTAAGAGTTGGACAATATCGGAATATCGTATATCGGCAAAAAAGCCATTATCGGACATCCCTATTCTAAATGTGTCCACTGGATCTCACAATAGCAATTCTTTTAGGCAAGGAAACAGTTTATACCGAGGCCAAGCAAGAGGTACACAGTAAAGGGGGACTGTGGCTCCTCCTCCTCGGCCCACATGAAACTTAAAACCTGCCGTTTTATGTCTTCTGCTTCAAACACACGGTCATTTGGCACCCCAAAATGTCTCTGTCAAACACGAGAAAAGTGAACTTAACCCTTTTGAATAGTTTTTACCTCTGTTTCTTACGGTTTGTTGAGTTAGCTCTGTATTGATACGTGGACATGACAAAGGAGGTATTTGATACCTAGAAGAGTTTACATGTCATGTTTTTCTGTTCAATCCCAGAAAGACCGTGACTTTGTAGATACACTGAGACCAAGTCTAAGCTCATTGTGTTTTTGAAACTGCACCAATTTCCTCAGAATTTTCAACGAATTTGAAGTGTTTTGTCCGGAGGATTATTCGTAACTTGTACGTTTTCATAATGTGCTTGTTCTATTTTTGGCAAATGAAAACAACCTGAAGTTCTCTTTATTTTTAAGTTATCATGCCATGATTTTACCATTCCGGCCCACTTGGGAATAGATTTTCCTCCATTGATTCAAGATACAGATATATACTATCATCATAATACAGTCATCACACAAGATAATCATCAGAGTATATATACACTTAATTATTTGCATTATTTACAATCCGGGGTGTGGGATGTGGGGGGGGTTAGGTTTGGTTGATATCAACACTTCAGTCATCAACAATTGCATCATCAGATAAATGGACATTGAAACAGTGTAGGACTGACTTGGTAGGATATGTACAGCAAGTAGTGGACATAGAGAGAGAGATCAGAAAGTATAAGAATAAGTACTGGTATCTAAATTTGATTATTTACAATCAGGGAGGTATTATGTGGAAGGGAGGGTGTTAGTTTAGGGTTGAAGTTGCCTGGAGGTGTTATTTTAGTGTGGTTTTGAAGGAGGATAGAGATGCCCTTTCTTTTACACCTGTTGGGAGTGCATTCCATATTGATGTGGCATAGAAGGAGAATGAGTTAAGACCTTTGTTAGTTCGGAATCTGGGTTTAACGGGGTCCCTGAGCTAAAATGACTCAGACACCCCTGGTTTAGAGAAAACAACACCCAAAACCTTAGTTTTTATAAGTTTTTTTAAGTAGTCTGTAGTCTGTAAACCAATATCATCACTTCTCTCTTCATCTAAGATGTCCAACACAAATTTAGGAACACACATTAAAGGTGAGTTGAGTTCATGAAAAGTTGTACTGCCACATAACCATTACCAACTGTTCCCAAACAACACACAAGTCATTGTTTTTTTTTTGGTCAAGATATAGATCGGGGGTGTCAAACTCATTTTAGATGGGGGGCCACACGGAGAAAAATCTACTCCCAAGTGGGCCGGACTGATAAAATCACGGCACGATAACTTAAAAATATAGACAACTTCAGATTGTTTTCTTTGTTTAAAAATTAATGTTGTTGTTGTTGTTTTTTACACTTACATGTTACGGTTAATAGTATTCTATCTTTATTTGTCATTATTTATACTTTCTGAATAAAAGATGTGATAATGTTCATCAGTCAACTCATTGGAAAAATAATATCAAAATCAAATTACAGGATGTTATTTATGTAGTTTGATCATTTTCCTCGACTGGTGCACTAACATGTTTTTTTTGTTTTTTTTACATATGTAGCATCATCTACAAAGATACAAAGAATTGCAATTGCGACATCTAGTGGACACGTTTAGAACAGCAGTTTCTTTCATTCAAAAATTTCGGCTCATTATTACACTTAGCAAACTCATCCCGCGGGCCGGAAAAAACCTGTTCGGGCCGTACGTTTGACACCCCTGATATAGATAGATGCTGTTTTTTACTGTATGTAGAGAAAATTGATTACATTATAGGGGTGGGCCAAAGAAAAGGCAAACTAAAAAAATACATACAGTGGGGTGTAGGGACCCCTAGAGGTAGTTTTAGTTGGATAGTTAATAGTAATGGACCCTTATTGGGTCATTTGTACACTCTGTTACATTAACATTGATATTTTACATGTGGGCCCATAGATAGAAATGCTGTTAAATGCAGCTTTGATGTAGCAAGCTACTTTTGCCGTGTAGCTCGTAGTGAAGCTTGCTACAATTCTAGCGTCGCGACATTTAAAGGCCTACTGAAATGAATTTTTTTTATTTAAACGGGAATAGCAGATCCATTCTATGTGTCATACTTGATCATTTCGCGATATTGCCATATTTTTGCTGAAAGGATTTAGTAGAGAACAACGACGATAAGGTTCACAACTTTCGGTCGCTGATAAAAAAAAAGCCTTGCCTGTACCGGAAGTAGCGTGACGTCACGGGTTGAAGAGCGCCACACATTTCCCCATTGTTTACACCAGCAGCGAGAGCGATCCGGACCGAGAAAGCGACGATTACCCCATTAATTTGAGCGAGGATGAAAGATTTGTGGATGAGGAACGTGAGAGTGAAGGACTAGAGTGCAGTGCAGGACATATCTTTTTTCGCTCTGACCGTAACTTAGGTACAAGCTGGCTCATTGGATTCCACACTTTCTCCTTTTTCTATTGTGGATCACGGATTTGTATTTTAAACCACCTCGGATACTATATCCTCTTGAAAATGAGAGTCGAGAATGCGAAATGGACATTCACAGTGACTTTTATCTCCACGACAATACATCGGTGAAGCACTTTAGCTGTGGAGCTAACGTGATAGCATCTGGCTTAACTGCAGATAGAAACAAAAGAAATAAACCCCTGACTGGAAGGATAGAAAGAAAATCAACAATACTATTAAACCATGGACCTGTAACTACACGGTTAATGCTTTCCAGCCTGGCGAAGCTTAACAATGCTGTTGCTAACGACGCCATTGAAGCTAACTTAGCTACGGGACCTCACAGAGCTATGCTAAAAACATTAGCTATCCACCTACGCCAGCCAGCCCTCATCTGCTCAACACCCGTTCTCACCTGCGTTCCAGCGATCGACGGAGCGACGAAGGACTTCACCCGATCATCGATGCGGTCGGCGGCTATCCAAGTCAAAGTCCTCCTGGTTGTGTTGCTGCAGCCAGCCGCTAATACACCGATCCCACCTACAACTTTCTTCTTTGCAGTCTTCATTGCTTATTAAACAAATTGCAAAAGATTCACCAACACAGATGTCCAGAATACTGTGGAATTTTGCAATGAAAACAGAGCTTTTTGTATTGGATTCAATGGGGTACCAATACTTCCGTTTCAACGATTGACGTCACGCGCATACGTCATCATACATAGACATTTTCAACCGGAAGTTTCGCGGGAAATTTAAAATTGCACTTTATAAGTTAACCCGGCCGTATTGGCATGTGTTGCAATGTTAAGATTTCATCATTGATATATAAACTATCAGACTGTGTGGTCGGTAGTAGTGGGTTTCAGTAGGCCTTTAATCTAGAGTAACTTTCCAAGTAGCTTGCCCGTTGACTCAAGTCTTGGGATCGCCCGGGGCAACACGCGTTCACCACCGCAGCGTGGCGAGTTGCAATTTAGGTGATTCTCTCAAATCAACAACGCGAGAGAGATGGATGCACTTGAAAGCGATGGAGATGACATTTCTTCCAAAATGTAAACTATGTGCAAATAGACATGTTCCTAGTTGCATGAACAAAAACAGGTTTGAAAAGCTGGCAGAAATAATGATGTGGTTATATAGTCTAATAGTCTAATTTGCTTAAGAAGTGTTTATGATGCACTTGACAACTTGGTGTCCCTGGATTAAATTTTAAAGGGAACAAAGGTCTTCTAAAATGTTGAGCTAAAAACATCCATCCATCCATTTTCTACCGCTTGTCCCTCTCAGGGTTGCGGGGGAGCTAAAAACACTATTACATTATTTTCAAGTTGCTGCTGATGTTTAAAAACTCCTAAAACCTCATACTTTATTTTATTTGTTGTTCTTTTGTGTTTTTGTTATTTGCTAAGGTTTTGAGCATCGCTAATTCTGTGTATTGTTTTTTTCGTTGTGTGCAACACGGATGTTAGTGTTTTTGTTGTTGCATTTTATCTTCAATCTATACATATTATTGAGCACCATGTACAAAACCCCAAAACCAGTGAAGTCGTAAATAAAAACAGTTTCCAAAAACAATTTGAAATGTGGACTCGTCAGACCACAGAACACTTTTACGCTTTGCAACAGTCCATCCTAGATGAGCTTGGGCCCAGCGAAGCTGGCGGCGTTTCTGGGTGTTGTTGATAAATGGCTTTCGCTTTGCATAGTAGAGTTTTAACTTGCACTTACAGATGTAGCGACCAACTGTAGTTACTGACAGTGGTTTTCTGAAGTGTTCCTGAGCCCATGTGGTGATATCCTTTACACACTGATGTCGCTTTTTGATGCAGTACCGCCTGAGGGATCGAAGATCACGGGCTTAGCCGCTTACGTGCAGTAATTTCTCCGGATTCTCTGAAACTTTTGATGATATTACGGACCGTAGATGGTGAAATCCCTAAATTCCTTGCAATAGCTGGTTGAGAAATGTTGTTCTTAAACTGTTCGACAATTTGGTCACGCATTTGTTCACAAAGTGGTGACTCTATTCCAGTTCGAACGTTAAGTATATTGTCTTTGCAGTCTATTCAATACAATATAGATTGGAAAGGATTAGCTAATCATTGTATTCTGTTTTTATTTACGATTTACACAACATGCCAACTTCACTGGTTTTGGGGTTTGTATTATTTATTACTATTTTTTAGTTTTTCATGCCGCTTTACCTCTGGAATGCATAACAACAAATAAACGTGTACTTGTGTTATATAAGGATTGTGAGTGATAGACAAAATTCCCCCAAAAAGTGAAGTTCCCCTTTTAATGCTTCAGTCACACGCAGGATTGTCACAGGAATGAGGGAAAAATTCATCCAGACCCCACTGTAAGTCACAATCTCAGAGGTGCTCAAAAAAGTTTGCCTGTATAGTGGAACTTATTAGGTATAACCAGGCCCGGCCCTAACCAATCTGGCGCCCTAGGCAAGATTTTAGGTGGCGCCCCCCCACATCGGCAGTGAAGTGTATATACTCACAAGAAACCGAATAGCTTTGTCTTTGACCTTTTTTTTTACTTAAATAAAGCAAATTAACAATCAGAATAGTTAACAAGATACAAAAAAATATAAATAAATAAATGAATACAAAAAATAAAAAATGAATATATGAAATACAATATTTTTTACATACATAAACACAAAATAAAACGTGTCAACAAGTTGCATAAAATAAATTAAAAATACAATATAAATAAGGCACTGCACAAAACAAGATATCAAACCAGTATGACTTTAACAACTATATTACAAAAAAAGGGGATCCTACAGAGTTCTCCATTTGTGCTTTTTAATATTGCATTAACTAGAATGACTTACAAAGTACTGTACACCAGGGAGTACTGTAATTACCTAACGTTACATTATTATTTTCCATAACAATTTAGCCCCCTCCACAATATTAACCCGACGTTAAAACAGAACTAGCTATGTATTGATTAGCAATTGCCGAATCATGTAACATTAGCTTACTATCACATTCTGTAACAGACAATTAATTTCATGTAGGCTAACGTTACCTACCTGCTACCTCTGTCTTTTTCTCGTTTCTCCTCTTCTTTTCTCTTTTTTCTTCCCTGGGCACCTGACAGTTTTGGCCGTTTTGACATCTTGTGTTGTTTTTTTAATGAGGTGAAGTCCAAAAAGAGTCATGATACGGGAAGGGAGGGGCGGGGGGCGTAATGTTGTAACAAATAATATTTCTATTAAATAGGCTTTACTTTGCATTTTAATTAACGTGGGATTATTTTTTGTATTTAGAAATAATAGTACCAACTTTTTTTTTTCTTTTTTTTTTTCTCCAACATTTGTGGCACTGGCGTGGCGCCCCCTGATAGACGGCGCCCTTAGCCTTTGCCTATACGGCCTATGCCACGGGCCGGCCCTGGGTATACTTAGTCTTTCTTAAAAATACCTGACATTCCCATGTAATGCTGATGGAATATAAATATATGTTCAAATCCCAGCCGAGTCATACCAAAGACTATAAAAATGGGACCCGTTTCCCTCCCTGCTTGGCACTCCGCATCAAGGGTTGGAGTTGGGGGTTAAATCACCAAAATGATTCCCGGGCGCGGCGCCGCTGCTGCCCACTGCTCCCCAAGGGGATGGGTCAAATGCAGAGGACAAATTTCACCACATCTAGTGTGTGTGTGACAATCATTGGTACTTTAATCTTTAATCTTAATCTTAAAAAATATTGTTTAGGCTTGAGAGGGTGAATACTAGCATAAGCTTTCTATGGGCTCTGGCTCACGCAGGCATAACGGGCAATGAATTGGCAGATAAGCTGGCAAGACGGTAACGATAGAGCAGCTCAAAGAGGTACCTGTCAGTAAGACAGAGGCAAAATCATTAATTAAAGGCAATATTTTGAAAGAGTGGCAATCACATTGGGACATGAGTACAACAGGAAGACGTTTATATGCGATACAAAATACAGCAGGAGCGGGAAGAACTGTAAGGGGGAGCACAAAAGTGGAAGGAATCGATTAGGACACACCAGACTGAATAAGACATTGCACCTTATAAGTAAACACCCAACAGGATTATGTGACAGCTGCAATGAGATATAGTCAGTGGAACATGCATCCATTCCTTGTGGGAAATACAGTGGAGAAAGGGGAAAAAAACAAGAGAGGAAGTTAAAAGACATGGATGGAAGAAGGTTACTCTCAGAGGGGTACGAAGCAGCAACCAGAACATTCTAGGGAAGTTTTTAGAGGAGACAGGTTTATGGTATTGAATATAGTAGTGTGGGAAGGTATACAGTATATATCGGGGGTCGGCAACCCGCGGCTCTAGAGCCGCATGCGGCTCTTTAGCGCCACCCTAGTGGCTCTCTGGAGATTTTTCAAAAATGTATGAAGAATGGAAAAAGATGAGGGGAAAAAAATCTATTTTTTTGTTTAGTATGGTTTCTGTAGGAGGACAAACATGACACTAATTGTTATAAATCACACTGCTTATATTAAACATGCTTCACTGATTCGAGTATTTGGCGAGCGCCGTTTTGTCCTACTAATTTTGGCGGTCCTTGAACTCACCGTATAGTTTGTTTACATGTATAACTTTCTCCGACTTTCTAGGACGTGTTTTATGCCACTTTTTTTCTGTCTCATTTTGTCCACCACACTTTTAACGTTGTGCATGAATGCACAAAGGTGAGTTTTGTTGATGTTATTGACTTGTGTGGAGTGCTAATCAGACATATTTGGTCACTGCATGACTGCAAGCTAATCGATGCTAACATGCTATTTAGGCTAGCGATATGTACATATTGCATCATTATGCCTCATTTGTAGCTATATTTGAGCTCATTTAGTTTCCTTTAAGTCCTCTTAATTAAATGTATATCCCATGACACATGTAATATGGCTTTTAATTTTTTGCGGCTCCAGACAGATTTGTTTTTGTATTTTTGGTCCAATATGGCTCTTTCAACATTTTGGGTTGCCGACCCCTGGTATATATGTATGTGAGGGAGGGAGAAGGGGGGAACTCTGGTTTGCACTCCAATACAGTAGGTGGCGATAATGCACCTTTAACGTTGAGTGCCCCGCCATAAAACAAGAAAAAAAGGTGTTTGCAGAGTGTTGCTGTCACCTAGTGGTGTTTTATAGGCATTGCTTGTGTCTAATAAGTGGATTCATTTTGATTGGCAACACTAAATTGGCCCTAGTGTGTGAATGTGAGTGTGAATGTTGTCTGTCTATGTGTTGGCCCTGTGATGAGGTGGCGACTTGTCCAGGGTGTACCCCGCCTTTTGCCTGAATGCAGCTGACGTGGGCTCCAGCACCCCCCGCAACCCAGAAAGGGACAAGCGGTAGAAAATGGATGGATGAATGGATTTTCGCTTTTATTTTTGGTGATTAAATAGCAGCTAATAGATGCTGATACTGAACACAGACACTTAATTTTCATTTCTGACTCCCAGTCGTGGTATGTTTTGTTTCACCTGTTTGTTTTTCTCACTCCCTCTCCAGCAAATCCCAGATGTGTCTCCCACCGGTCGCTGGACAACGCTGGTGCCGCTGCTTTTTATTCTTGTGGTAGCTGCTGTCAAGGAGATCATTGAGGATCTGGTAAGATTAAGCGAGATACGCAGCGCATACCTGTACACTATTGTAAAAAAAAAAAAAGATTTTTATGAAATTTATTCGCAACGTTTACGTTGTGTTGTCATATTTAATGGATGCAGTTTGTTTTGTAAGAAAAAATTGGCAAAAATAACAATTTAATTAGAGACCAAATAATAATTCACTCTTTCGGAGCTAAGTGATTCGTCTCTTCAGAGGGCAGTGATGGTCACATGACCTATGTAGTGTGGGCCATCATTTAGGTACAAAACCAATGAAGTTGGCACGTTGTGTAAATGGTAAATAAAAACAGAATACAAGGATTTGTAAATCCTTTTCAACTTACCGGTATATTCAATTGAATAGACTGCAAAGACAAGATACTTAACGTTCCAACTGGAAAATGTTATTTTTTGCAAATATTAGCTAATTTGGAATTTGATGCCAGCAACATGTTTCAAAAAAGCTGGCACAAGTGGCAAAAAAGACTGAGGAAGTTGAGGAACGCTCATCAAACACTTATTTGGAACATCCCACAGGTGAACAGGCTAATTGGGAACAGGTGGGTGCCATGATTGGGTATAAAATCAGCTTCCATGAAATGCTCAGTCATTCACCAACAAGGACGGGGCGAGGGTCACCACTTTGTCAACAAATGCGTGAGCAAGCGTGGAACAGTTTAAGAACAACTTTTGCAAGGAATTTAGGGATTTCACCATCTACGGTCCGTGATATCATCAAAAGGTTCAGAGAATCAGGAAAAATCTCAGCAAGGCCGAAAACCAACATTGAATGCCCGTGACCTTGGATCCCTCAGGCGGTACTGCATCAAAAACCGACATCGGTGTGTAAAGGATATCACCACATGGGCTCAGGAACACTTCAGAAACCCACTGTCAGTAACTACAGTTGGTCGCTACATCTGTAAGTGCAAGTTATAACTCTACTCTGCAAAGCGAAAGCCATTTATCAACAACACCCAGAAACGCCGCCGGCTTCGCTGGGCCCGAGCTCATATAGAATGGACTGATCCAAGGTGGAAAAGTGTTCTGTGGTCTGACGAGTCCACATTTCAAATACACTGCTCAAAAAAATTAAAGGAACACTTTGAAAACACATCCGATTTCAATGGTGAAAAAAAAAATGTTGGATATCTATACTGATATGGACAGTTTAATGTCTCAGGAACAAAAGGAAGCCACATCTTTTGATAGAAATAAAAGTTTTCAGCCTCCAGAGGGCTCAGTATATAGACACCCCAAAAATCAAAGTGAAAAAATGAAGTGGCAGGCTCGTCCATTTTGCCTAAATTCAATTTCTGCAACTCAAAATTCTTTTCAATATCTTGTGTGGCCCCCACGTGCTTGTATGCATTCTTCACAACGTCGCGGCATGCTCCTAAAGGCCTACTGAAATGATTTTTTTTTATTTAAACGGGGATAGCAGTACTATTCTATGTGTCATACTTGATCATTTCGCGATATTGCCATATTTTTGCTGAAAGGATTTAGTATAGAACGACGACGATAAAGATTGCAACTTTTGGTATCTGATAAAAAAAGGCTTGCCCCTACCGGAAGTAGCGTGACGTAGTCAGTTGAACATATACGCAAAGTTCCCTATTGTTTACAATGATGGCCGCATGAAGTGAGAGAGATTCGGACCGAGAAAGCGACAATTTCCCCATTAATTTGAGCGAGGATGAAAGATTTGTGGATGAGTAAAGTGAGAGTGAAGGACTAGTGGGGAGTTGAAGCTATTCAGATAGGGAAGATGCTGTGAGAGCCGAGGGTGACCTGATATTCAGCTGGGAATGACTACAACAGTAAATAAACACAAGACATATATATACTCTATTAGCCACAACACAACCAGGCTTATATTTAATATGACACAAATTAATCCTGCATAAAAACACCTGCGTGTTTGTTATGCTAGCTCCTAGCTCCTCTGCTAGCTCCTAGCTCCATAGAACACGCCAATACAATTCAAACACCTGATCAACACACACAATCACTCAGCCCAAAAGACCGTTTACCTAACCCAAGGTTCATAAAGCTTATATATTTTTAAAAAGTTACGTACGTGACGCGCACATACGGTCAAGTTATCGAATGTTTAGCAGCCAAGGCTGCATACTCACGGTACCTGATATTCAGCTGGGAATGACTACAACAGTAAATAAACACAAGACATATATATACTCTATTAGCCACAACACAACCAGGCTTATATTTAATATGCCACAAATTAATCCTGCATAATAACACCTGCGTGTTTGTTATGCTAGCTCCCTGCTCCTCTGCTAGCTCCTAGCTCCATAGAACACGCCAATACAATTCAAACACCTGATCAACACACACAATCACTCAGCCCAAAAGACCGTTCACCTAACCCAAGGTTCATAAAGCTTATATATTTTTAAAAAGTTACGTACGTGACGCGCACGTACGGTACGGTACGTGTTATGCTAGCTCCTAGCTCCTCTGCTAGCTCCTAGCTCCATAGAACACGCCAATAAAATTCAAACACCTGATCAACACACACAATCACTCAGCCCAAAAGACCGTTCACCTAACCCAAGGTTCATAAAGCTTATATATTTTTAAAAAGTTACGTACGTGACGCGCACGTACGGTACGGTACGTGTTATGCTAGCTCCTAGCTCCTCTGCTAGCTCCTAGCTCCATAGAACACGCCAATAAAATTCAAACACATGATCAACACACACAATCACTCAGCCCAAAAGACCGTTCACCTAACCCAAGGTTCATAAAGCTTATATATTTTAAAAAAGTTACGTACATACGCAAAAAAAGCCAAAGCTGCATACTCACAGTAGCACGTCTGCGTCTTTGTCATCCAAATCAAAGTAATCCTGGTAAGAGTCTGTGTTGTCCCAGTTCTCTACAGGCGTCTGTGTATCCAAATCAAAAGTCCTCCTGGTTAGAGTCTGTTATCCGAGTTCTTCCATCTTGACTGCATCTTTCGGGAATGTAAACAAAGAAGCGCCGGCTGTGTACTGTTGTGGCTGACTACGTTCGAAAAATACGTCCATTTCGCACCGACAACTTTCTTCTTTGCTTGCTCGGCTTCCTTCTCTATAATGCAATGAACATGATTGAAACAGATTCACGAACACAGATGTCCAGAATACTGTGGAATTATGAAATGAAAACAGAGCTTTTTCGTATCGGCTTCAATGTGGAAGGCATACCCGTGTTCGCCGGGCTACGTCACGCGCATACGTCATCCTCAGAGGCGTTTCGAACCGGAAGTTTAGCGGCAAATTTAAAATGTCACTTTATAATTTAACCCGGCCGTATTGGCATGTGTTATAATGTTAAGATTTCATCATTGATATATAAACTATCAGACTGCGTGGTCGCTAGTAGTGGCTTTCAGTAGGCCTTTAATGAGACCACGGATGGTGTCTTGTGGGATGTCCTCCCAGATCTGTCTAAGGGCATCAGTGAGCTCCTGTAAAGTCTGAGGAGCAACCTGGCGGCGTCTGATGGACCGAAACATTCTGTCCCAGAGGTGTTCTATCGGGTTTAGATCAGGTGATCGTGAGGGCCATTCAATTGTGTCAATTCCTTCATCCTCCAGATACTGTCTGCATACTCTTGCCACATGAAGCCGGGCATTGTCGTGGACCAGGAGGAACCCAGGACCTACTGCACCAGCGTAGGGTCTGACCATGTGTGCAAGGATTTCATCCCGATACCTAATGGCAGTCAGACTGCCGTTCTCTAGCCTGTAGAGGTCTGTTGGTCCCTCCATGGAAATGCCTCCCCAGACCATCACTGACCCACCACCGAACGGGTCATGCTGAATGATGTTGCAGGCAGCATAGCGCTCTCCTTGGCTTCTCCAGACCCTTTCACGTCTATCACAGGTGCTCAGGGTAAACCTGCTCTCATCTGTGAAAAGCACAGGGCACCAGTGGCGGACTTGCCAATTCTGGTGTTCTATGGCAAATGCCAATCGAGCTCCACGGTTCTGAGCAGTGAGCACAGGGCACACTACAGGACGTCGTGCCCTGAGGCCACCCTCGTGAAGTCTGTTTCTGACTGTTTGGGCAGAGACATTCACACCAGTAGCCTGCTGGAGGTCATTCTGTAGGGCTCGGGCAGTGCTCAACCTGTTCCTCCTTGCACAAAGCAGCAGATATCGGTCCTGCTGATGGGATGAGGACCGTCTACGGCCCTGTCCAGCTCTCCTAGAGTAACTGCCTGTCTCCTGGAATCTCCTCCATGCTCTGGAGATTGTACTGGGAGACACATCAAATCTTCTTGCAACAGCACGCATGGATGTGCCATCCTGGAGGAGTAGGGCAATCTGCGCAACTTCAGGAGGGTTAAGAAATCGCCTCATGCTCCCAGTCGTGATAATGACTCTAGCTAAAGCCAACACTTGTGGAAAAACAGTTTAAAAAGGATCAAGAGGGAGGAACTTGAAATGGCCTCCACCTGCAAAACCAGTCCTGTTTTGGGAGCCATCTCGTTGTTGCCCCTCTAGTGCACCTGTTGTTAATTCCATCAACACCAATGCAGCTGAAACTGATTAACAACCCCCTCTGCCACGTACCTGACCAAAACCTTATCAGAAAAATGCAATTGAATTCATGCCATACCCTGAAAAAATACTGTTCCTTTAATTTTTTTGAGCAGTGTAGTTTTTGGAAACTGTGGACGTCGTGTCCTCCGGAACAACCATCCGGTGCCAACTTTTTTGCAATGTGTTGCTGCCATTAAATTCTAAGTTAATGATTATTTGCAAAACAAATTAGGTTTTTCAGTTCGAACATTAAACATCTTGTCTTTGCAGTCTATTCAATTGAATACAAGTCTAAAAGGATTTGCAAATCATTGTATTCTGTAATTGATGCACATTTTCAGTGGACAGTAGTGCTATACAAGCTGTACACTGTTTCTCCCAAAAATATACTGGAAGAGTTTGTTTTCTTTTTCTGAAATGGGTTTTCTGCAGCCCTCGAGTGTGTATATATAATAATAATTCAGTCGTGGCAGTGATGGTCACATGACCTCAACAGGATGTGTGCAAACATAGGTCTTATTGAGTTGATGAA